>NC_141611.1:36556958-36856958 GCF_047967505.1 Dipteris shenzhenensis
TCATACATGGCCTATGGGACACAAAATCATCCGAAAGGAAAATACATCATCAACGATGCGCCACTAGGTGGCCTCATCGTAATACCGCTAAGATGCCAAAAATGGCTACAAAAATCCTAGATACAAAATGAAATGAAATAGAGTACCAAAATTGCCTAGATACAAAATGTAAAATATGAAATATGAGGAACATCGTCTTCCCTAAGGGGTCTGTGATCCAAAGAAATGATGGAAGTCATGGCCATCGACCATGCCTCCTGCCATGAGTGTGAAGATCTGGGCAAGTGTCAAATGGGCTGCTGGCGGTGCCAAGTCTCCATGGAGCAATCTCCTCCGAAATCTGCCATCATCCTCCGTCGTCTAGAAATAAGCGACGGGTACGGCCTCTGTGTAAGATCATCCTGCGGAGGGAGGGCGAGGTAGGGGGGCGGGGGAGGAGAAGGGGGGCGGGGGGCTGGCGGGGGAGAGGGGAGGGCGGAGGAGAAGGGGGTAGCGGGGGAGGGGGCAGCGGGGGAGGGGAGAGGAGAAAGGGGCAGCAGGGAGGGGGGCAGTGGGGGGGGGGGGCTGGCGAGGGAGAGGGATGACAGGGGAGGGGACGGGGGAGGAGAAGGGGAGGCGGGGCTGACGGGTGGGGGAGAGGTTGGGCGGGGAGGGAGAGATAGGGGGTAGCGGGGGGGGGGGGGAGAGGGAGGGCAGGGAGGAGGAAGGGGAGAGGGAGGGTGAGGGAGGAGGGAGAGGGGGCTGGTGAGAGGGAGGGAGAGGAGGAGCAGCGAGGGGGGGAGAGGGGGGGGGCAGCGAGGAGAGGGAGAGGGAGAGGGGGCTTGCTGAGAGAGGGAGAGGGAGAGGGAGAGGGAGAGGGGGCTGGCTAAGAGAGGGAGAGGAGGTTCAGTAGCTCACGGGTGGAGCTGTCCATCCATTTCAGGTAGCTGCAACCTTATCCGTGACTATTATTAATCAGTCTCGCTGGTTCTAGGAAACGTGAGATTCTCAGATGTGAGATTGGTATACGCCAGCAGTTAGCGTCCCTTCAGAGGGAAGAGCAGAAGAGGCCCACAGATGCTTGGATTCAGGAGTCCCTTAATGCAGCAAGGGCTCATTTGCAGACATTGTTGGATCAGAGAGCAGAGTATGCCTTTCATGCACGGGAATCTTTTTGGATTCAAATGGGTGGCAGGGTCAAAAAACACTTTTTCTCTACTCGTGGGCCCAGACATAGTAGAGATAGTGTTTCGCAGCTTGTTGACTCACACGGGGTGTTACAGTCAAATCCTGATGTTGTCATGCGTGTAGCTTCAAATTTTTTTGCATCCCTTCTTACTGCAGATCCAAGCACAGAGGCCATTGATGATGCCAAAGAGGTTATTTGGCAGTGTATCCCTGTATTAGTGAAGGATGAGATGTAGGTTTCTCTGGATCAGCTTTCATCAATGCAGAATTCAAGACTGCATTACATGCCCTTCACAACGGCAAGTGCCCAGGTTCAGATGGACTTACCCCCTCCTTTTTTATTACTTTTTGGGATCAGATTGGTGATCACATTAAATCAGCCCTGCAGGGCATGTGGGACTCTGGTGAGATGTCGGACTCACTTACAGATTGTCTCATTCACCTCATCCCAAAGGGGGGTGATAGGAATCTTGTGTCCCAATGGAGACCCATCACTCTTTTGGGCACTTTTTACAAGATTCTAGCAAAGGCCATCAGTCTGTGGCTATAGGTTTTTCTTCCAGATTTGATTCATGACATGCAGATAGGGTTTGTGCATGGCAGAAGTATTTTTGATAATATTTTCTCATTTTGGGAGGCCTCAGAATGGGCCATGCAGAGGCGCCAGAGATTGGCCATTCTACTCTTGGACCAGGGATGTCCTCTTGCCCCGTTTCTTTTTCTGTTTGTGGCGGAAGCTTGAGTATCTACATTAGATCTCAAGCTGATATTTATGGGCTGATGCTTCCTATCTTCTAGGCAGAAGAGCTCCTGGATAGTGAGTTGGCAGATGACACGGCTGTTTTTTTTTATGCCTCCCCCAGGACACTCACTTCCTTTCGGACAGCCTTGGATTTGTTTTGCACGGCTGTAGGTGCACAAATTAATTGGCATAAATCCAGTGGTTTTTGGATTGGCGAGGATGACACCCCGGATTGGGGTAATGATATTGGCTTCACTTGGGTACAGAGGGGCTTCTCTGTCATATATTTGGGCTGCCAGGTTCGGGTGGGCATCTCTCCCTCACAATAGTTTGCTCCGGTGTTGGAAGGCATCAGAAGAAAGCTCCTTTTCTGGAGCTCAGCCAAACTTGACTTGGCCTCCAAGGTGGTGGTGGTTAACCAGGTTCTTCTGGCCACATCATGGTTTGTATGCTCTTGTTGGTTCTACTCTAGGGATTGTATCACTCAACTTAAGAGGCATGTACGAAACTTTTTATGGAGTGGTCTAGATGGCACAACTGATGTTACAGCCAGGGTGGCTTGGGAGACCTTGATTCTTCCTACAAGAGAAGGGGGTTTGAATATCATCGACCCAGATCTACAGTGTAGAGCTTTACTCTGCAAGTTCATTGTGAGAGGGCTTAGGCCAGGACAAGAGCCTTGAAAGGATTTTTTTATCAGATGGATACAGTCTCGCACGCCCACTTCAGGAGAGGATTGGACACACAGTACTAGATGGGTTTTCACCACAGCCCGCCTCAGGTCTCCCTCTTCCCCTCTTATGGTTCCTATCCTGAGAGCATGGGCCAGCTTTAGGAGTACTCTTCGCAGGATTCCCCCATCCACCCGTGAAGAGATTGAAAGGCAGCCTATCATGTGGAATGACAGGTTTTTGGATGAGCTTGGCAGACCACTTGGAGCTTCTGCTTACATGCAGTGGCCAAGATGGGAGAGGAGCCCTGCATCTATAGTGGGAGCATGGAAAGCCTTCAGGAAGCTTCCTACAGACCAACAGGCCTAGATGGTTCTTAATCTCAGAGGGAGAGTTCAGGGAGAGTCCAACAGATTGATGCAGCCTTGCCCTTGGATTGGGTGGACACAGATGACATGCCTATTACTTGCTCCACCTGGATGGGGGCATTTTCCAGATTGGGAGTTCCTTTACAGGTGATTGCTTTTCTTGACCCACATGAGGATGCCTTAGTATTTGATGTTTCTTCAGGGGGCAGGCTGTCCAGATCCATAGACGATATCTTGTTGGAGGTACCGTTTCAACCATGCAGGATAGTGGGCTTCATGGAGCATTGCTCTCTTTCACAGTGGTACTTGGATCTTGACCCGCTTCTCCTTTGGTGCTGGAGACCTCAAGAGATAGCGAGCTGTTTGTAGTTGGCTTGGCATGGCTACCACACAGGCATGACAGTCATCGTTTGCACGTGAGCTGATACAAAGCATGCATGGTCTGGTTTTAGATCATCTGAAGGATTGTAGGTGGCGCTATTGCAGCTTTGTGGGAATTATGAGCTGTTGTTCTTGATGGAAGCTTAGGGGTGTGGGCTGTGGGTTCATAGTATTCTGAGGCTGACTGTTCTCTGAGTTTTGGGGGGGAAGTTCAGTTCTAAGTTTATCTGTTTCGGGTTGTGTAGCCTTTTGGTTATCTCTGAGTCTGTGTGATCCATGTTCAGTCAGTTTTTGTGGGGGTTTGTTTCGGTGCCTAGTACAAAGACACATACTCTGGAATATGGTGCATAAGCTCATCATCTACGAGCCCACATTGCAGCTGATCCCTATGAAGTCTCAGATTTTTGACATGGTGGAGTACATAATTCCTGGTTGTCTTTCCTTTTTTTTCCTTATCATCTTTTTGGCATTCTTGTTGGGGACAGGAAGAGTTTTGAATTGAGATTGGGTACTCAAGACAGAACAGCCCAGAAGATTGGCTGGGGAATGTTGCTTGAATTTCTGTGTGGTTAGGGATTGAAACTATGAAGACAGGCCATATCGCCGAGCTGCTTCTCTCCCCATGAGGACCTGCCCCCCCCCCCTCCCCCTCTCTCAGCCAGCCCCCTCTCCCTCACCCTCGCTGCCCCCCCTCCCCTCGCTGCTCCTCTCCCTCCCCTCCCTCCGCTGCTCCTCTCCCTCCCCTCCCTCCTCCCTCTCCCCCTCCTCCCTCTCCCTCCCCTCCCTCCTCCCTCTCCCCCTCCTCCCCACCCTCCCTCTCCCTCCCCGTCCCCTTCTCCTCCCCCCTCCCCCTCCCTCGCCCTCCCTCTCCCCCCCCGATGCCCGTCCCCCGCCCCCTCTCCCGCCCTCCCCTGCCCCATTCCCCCTCCCCCCGCCCCCTTCTCCTCCCCCGCCCTCCCTCGCCCCCCCCGCTGCCCCTACCCCCCCCCCCTCCCCCGCTCTCCCCCACCCCCTCCTCCACTCTCCTCCGCTCTCCCGCCCCTCCCCGCTCTCCCCCCACCTCTCTCCCTTCCTCTCCGCCCCCTCTGTTCCTCTTCCCTGCCCGCCCTTTCCCTCCCCGCCAGCCCCCTCCCTCCCTCCTAGCCAGCCCCCTCCCTCCCTCGTCACCACCCCCCCTCTTTTCCTTCTCCCTCCCACCCTCTCCCTCTCCACCTGCAACCTCCCCCTCCCCCTCCCCCGCCCCCTTCCTACCTCCCTCCCTTCCCCTCTATCCTACCCTTTCCTTTCTCCTTCTTCTTGCGCCCGTGCTTGAGGGAGTCCTGGGAAGTAGTTTCACGGATGGAGCTTTTTTCAGTGTTGGAATCGGCCTTTTCACTTCGATTGGCGAATGGATCCCCATTCAGCCAATCTCCGTCCACTTCCACCGGCTGCGAGAACCGTCATTTTTTTAGAAGACAAGTTGCAGCAACTCAAGAAAGATGTGAAATTAGAGGGCTCCACATCACTTTTCGCCCGCATCTTTGGGTCACACCCTTCCAGATCACAGGCTAGAGACTAGATGCTGGTGGCGTTACCAGGAGATCTCACCCCACACCTCAAGGATATTCGACTTCTGGGACGTGGATTCTTCCAAGTGATTTTTGACTCCCATGAGTCCACAGCCGTTGTTCTCAAAGCTAATCCCTTGGATTTGGGTTTAAGGAGGATCTTTCTATTACCCTACACCTTGGGCTTCAATCTTGTTGAGGAGGACAGGCAAGTCACATCACTGTTCATTAGATTTCTTGGTCTTCCTCAGGTCTACTATCAACTGCTTGCCACTATCGGAGCCACATTCAGAGTGGTCATTGAGATTTCCACCCTTCCTGGCATGCCTTCTTCCTCGGCAGAGGCAATCAGTGCAGACGGGGTGCCTCATAATAGGGTCATTGTCTCTGACCCTAACATCTCAAATGACCACATCATGCTTCAGCATCCAAATGGCTCTCTCTTTCGATAGAGAGTCGAGATTTCAGGTAGACAGGACCAGTGCACGATTTGCAGGACCCTTGGGCACTTTGCTAGAGACTGCCCAAGGTAGAGAAAAGGATGCAAGAGATCTTTTGGTGCGGCTTCTTCATGTACTACCCTGACTGCACCTCCCCTGGAGCAGCAGGGCGCCCTGCTTCACGCATCCCATGATCACCACCACCAGGGGCGGCAGAGCGCCTTCCGGATGCTTTTTATGTAGAGGAGAGCCTCACGGAGGATATTTTACAGATTTGGGTTTCTCACATACAGGGTGGAGCTGTCCACCCATCTCAAGTAGCTGCAGCCTTATCTGGAATTAGTGACTATTATCATACAGTTGCGGACTTTAGGAGACGCGAGATTGGTATACACCAACAGTTAGCATCCCTTCAGAGGGAAGAGCAGAAGAGGCCCACAGATGCTTGGATTTAGGAGCGCCTTGCTCCAGCAAGGGCTCATTTGCAAACATTTTTGGATCAGAGAGCAAAATATGCCTTTCATGCACGGGAATCCTTTTGGATTCAGATGGGTGGCAGGGTCAACAAACACTTTTTCTCTACTCATGGGCCCAGACATAGTAGAGATAGTGTCTCACAGCTTGTTGACTCAAACGAGGTTTTACAGTCAGATCCTGATGCTGTCATGCGTATAGCTTCAGATTATTTTGCATCCCTTCTTATTGCAGATCCAGGCACACAGGCTATAGATGATGCCAGAGAGGTTATTTGGCAGTGTATCCCTGTACTGGTGAAGGATGAGATGTATGTTTCTGTGGATGCACCTTTCACCAATGTAGAATTCAAGACTGCATTACTTGCCCTTCACAAGGGCAAGTGCCCAGGTTCGGATGGACTTACCCCTTCCTTTTTTATTACTATTTGGGAGCAGATTGGTGATCACATCACATCAGCCCTGCAGGGCATGTGGGACTCTAGTGAGACGCCGGACTCACTTTCAAACGGTCTCATTCACCTCAACCCAAAGGGGGGTAATAGGAATCTAGTGTCTCAATGGAGACCCATCACTCTATTGGGCACTTTTTACAAGATTTTGGCAAAAGCCATCAGTCTGTGACTACAGGTTTTTCTTCCAGATTTGATTCATGACATGCAGACAGGGTTTGTGCATGGCAGAATTATATTTGATAATATTTTCTCATTTTGGGAGGCCTCAGAATGGGCCATACAGAGCCGCCAGAGATTTGCCATTCTACTCTTGGACTTTGAGAAAGCTTATGATAGAGTAGACTGGGATTTTTTAGAGGGTACTCTATCTCGCTTTGGTTTTTCAAATGCATGGATTAGAGGAGTATCCTCTCTCTACAGATCAGCCCATAGCCAGGTGCTCATTGGGAGGGTAAGAGGGGACAGATTTCAGATTTCCAGATCAGTCCGCCAGGGATGTCCCCTTGCCCCTTTTCTTTTTCTGTTTGTGGCGGAAGCTATGAGTATCTACCTTAGATCTCAAGCTGATATTTATGGGCTGACGCTTCCTATCCACTGGGAAGAAGAGCTCCTGGATAGTGAGCTAGCAGATGACACATCTGTTTTTTGGGATGCCACCCCTAGGACACTCACTTCCTTCCGGACAGCATTGGATTTATTTTGCACGGCTGCAGGTGCACAGATTAATTGGCATAACTCCAATGGTTTTTGGATTTGTGATGACACCCCGGATTGGGGTAATGATATTGCCTTCACTTGGGTACAGAGGGGCGTCTCTGTCACATATTTGGGCTGCCAGGTTGGGGTGGGCATCTCTCCCTCACAACAGTTTGCTCCGATGTTGGAGAGCATGAGAAGAAAGCTCCTTTTCTAGAGCTCAGCCAAACTTGACTTGGCTCCTAGGGTGGTGGTGGTTAACCAGGTTCTTCTAGCCACAGCATGGTTTGTATGCTCTTATTGGTGCCACTCTAGGGATTGTATCACTTAGCTTAAGAGGCCCATACGAAACTTTTTATGGAGTGGTCTAGATGGCACAACTGATGTTACAGCCAGGGTGGCTTGGGAGACCTTGATTCTTCCTAAAAGAGAAGGGGGTTTGAATATCATTGACCCGGATCTACAGTGCAGAGCTTTACTTTGCAAGGTCGTTGTGAGAGGACTTATGTCAGGACAAGAGCCTTGGAAGGATTTCTTTATCAGATGCATACAGTCTCGCACGCCCACTTCAAGAGAGGATGGGACACATAGCACCAGATGGGTTTTCACCATAGCCCACCTTAGATCTCCCTCTTCCCCTCTTATGGTTGCTTTCTTGAAAGCATGGGCCAGCTTCAGGAGTATACTTCGCAGGATTCCCCCATCCACCCGTGAAGAGACTAAAAGGCAGCCTATCATGTGGAATGACAATATTTTAGATGAGCATGGCACACCAGTTGGAGCTTCCCCTTACATGCAGTGGCCAAGATGGGAGAGGGGTGCTGCTTCTATCGTGGGAGTATGGAAAGCAATCAGGTAGCTTCTTGCAGACCGACAAGCACAGATGGTTCTTAATCTCAGAGGAAGTGTAGGAAGAGTCCAACAGATTGATGCAGCCTTGCCCTCGGATTGCGTGGACACAGATGACATGCCTATTACTTGCTCCACCTAGATGGGGGCATTTTCCAGATTGGGAGTTCCTTTACAGGTGATTGCTTTTCATGACACACATGAGGATGCCTTAGTCTTTTTCAGGGGGCAGGCTGTCCAGATCCACACAAGATATCTTGTTGGAGGTACCGTTTCAGCCAGTCAGGGTAGTGGGCTTGATGGAGTATGGCTCTCTATCATAGTGGTACTTGGATCCTGAGCCTCTTCTCATCTCCTTGGGCTCATGGAGGCTGTGGCTCTATGGAGGTGTCCCAATTAAGTTTTTGCAGTGCGACCCTAGGGAATGGGAATGGATAGATGAAGGGCACCGAGAGAAGGGCATCCCCTTCTTCTGTTACACGGTCAGTAATGCCAGGAAATTCCAGCTCAGCTATAGGGGTTGGAGGCCTACCAAAGCTCCTCATTGGGAGAACTTTCAGATTTCTACTAACTTGCAGAATTTTTTTTGGCAGAGGCTCTGGAAATCCCACCGGAATAGAAAAATCACTCTCTTCTTTTGGCTTCCTATTCATGGTGGGATAGCAGTGAACCAATGGAGATCTAGGTTCGGAGCTGACCCGTCTTGCCCTCGTTGCCTTTCTACTTTGGAGACAATACAGCACTGCCTTTAGGATTGCAGACAGGCGAGAATCATATGGAAGGGGATGGCAAGACTTCTCAGCACTTTTATTCGCCCTCCTTTCTACATGACCTGGGGATCAGTGGCTTGGGTCACTCTTTCAAGGCCCCAGGTCTTCTTTGAGAGACTTGACTCCTCTTGGGCTCTTCACATCTGACGACACCTTGTGGAGTCGTGCTCTCTAGAGGATGTTCCGGCCACTCTCTTCAGGGCTGCCCATTCCTTGGTTGACTCTCCATGGGAGGTCTTAGCTTTCTCAGAGATTGGAGAGAATCTCCCTTCTTTGATGAGACTTCTACAAGGTTGAGTTGGCATTTTCAGCCTCAGCCGTGGTTTCTTTCTACCTCATTCTTCTGAGGTGTTTTTTATTACATGCTTAGCATGTTGTATTTCCGCATAGAGCTTGCTCTTGCGAGTTTCTTTCTTACTTAATAGAAGTCTCTTTTTTGCACTCCAACCGCTCCAGAAGTTTGCCTCCCTCCCTCGTGTAACCCCAAGAGAAGTCTAGACTCCCTGTACATCTGCAAAAGGAAGGCTCCCTCCAATTGTCCCGACCTCCCACAGTGAACAAGAAGGAGTCCCAATCTGCCTGCTCCGCTTGAGCTATACCGAGGAACTCTGGGCCCCGTCCCTACTGATCCTCTAAAGTCTCAATGTTATTGAAGTCCCTTCCTACAATCCAAGAATCCATCTCTGGCAATAAGTCTGTCAAAGAGCTCCAAAAAGCGGCTCTCCGGCAGTCGGGGCATAGATATTGAGGATGCCGATGCGGGATCCCTCAATATTCAAGCCCACCCAAAGCGCTCGTCCTGGGATCAAGGTGCCAAAACCACACACATGCTGAACTGGAGAAGCGTCAATGGAGGTACAGACACCCCCGCTCCTCCCATGCTTGCCAATCGAAGGTTCCTAGTAGGTGTGGGAGCGTCCTATGAGGACCTTCCCACACTTACTGGTTTGAGAAGCCGAAAGCTTGTGTTCTTGCAATAGGAGCACATCTACCCTTCCCACCAAGGTTGGCTGGAGCTCCTGTCTGAGCACCATCTTCCTGGGGCCGTGGGTTCCTGATGAGTGGAACCCATTGATGTTCCAAGAGAGAATGCGTATACTCATGAAGAGGGGAGATGGGCCACAAATAGTTGTCTGCTTGCGGTCGATGTCGAGGTGGTCGGAGGATGTCTAGTGTGCAGACGAAGGCGCTTCTGTGAGGGTTTCGACCGGATCATCGGACCCATCCTCCAAAACCTTCAACAGAGGGGAAAGGCCCTTCGTCCCATGGTGGTAAGCTCTCTCTAACCAACTCAAAGCCTCCGCCAAGGAAATACTGTAGAAGCCCGCTACCTCTGAGGTCCTCCAAGGGCAGAGCCCTTCCGCATAGATCCACTCCAGAGGCGGTCGAATGATGGCCAAAAGGCGGAATCGTTTGGTGCTGTGGCGCCATCTCAGACGAACGTCACCCTCCTTCCACTGCTGCTGAAGAAGCTCCGCTGCTCTACTACCAATCCAGTCCTGCACCTGCTCCTGGGACTGATCTCGAATCGTCTCCCAAACATTTTCATTCGTCCGTTGCTCATTCCCGTCACTGGTGATAGTGAAGGAATAGCTAGGACCATCATGGGGGGTAAGGACGGACACCTTACCCTCCGCCCCCTTTCGGAGGAAGAAGATGCTGATGTCTAGGCATGCAGGGAAGGAGCCAATACCAGCTGCATCTAAATAATCCCAAGGTCCTGCTCGGTAAAACTCCAAAGGTAGAGCTCTAGGAGCTGCCCTTGGATGAGGATGAGGATGAGGAGTCTAAACCAAACAGAGGGGTGCTAGCTGTCGAACGAGCTGGAGTGGTGCTGGCCATCTACGGGGAAGGGCCTCTCCCCTCCACGGGGCCAAGAGGGATAGGCGCGGAGGAGGTCTGTGCTAGCTTCGGGGCCTCAGGCAGCGCAGGCGGATGGGGGGGTTCCCTCGGGATCATGCTCAAGGGAGAGAGGGGGGCTGAATCCAAAGGTGCTAGGGGGGATTCCGGAGGGCGGGGAGGTAGGGGGACCAAGGAGGAGGGGGAAGAGGGGGGGGGCGGGGTGAAGGATGAGGGGGAGGCTGGCTGATTTCCTCCTTCCCTTTCTCCTTCCCCTTATTGGGCTGCTGCTGATTGGTGACCACAGGGGTCTCTTGCTGTAGATGGGAATCCAGTGCTTTAATTGTGGAGAGTGGGGACATTACAGCACACACTATGATAAGCCTCCTCGTGTTGGAGGTGATGTTTATCCATTGCCAACAAGGTTAAATAGTAGGGTGAATGATCATAATGTAGAAGTAAAAGATGCAGGTCAGCCTAGTACCTCTGGAATCCGTAAAGCCACTGCAGAAGAGAAAGGGAAAGGTAAGGCAGTTACATTTGGCTTGTTGGAGTTGGAGGAAGTTAAAGATGTCATGCCATTAGGGAAGAGAGATAGAGAAGAGGAGGTTGGTCCGAGTGCAAACAAGGGGAAGCGGCCTGAGGAGATGATGACCTACCAAAAGAAGAAGAGCAGGAAGCCCAGAAGGAAGTATAGAACTACAGATTATCCCATGGGGAAGGAGCACGGAGATTATGATTTGGTGGAATATCTTTCAGCGAGGAAACCAGATATTACATTTGCCCAAATGATTGGTCGATGCCAAAGCTTAAAAAAGAATGGAGGCGGGCTGTAAATCCAGCAAAGAAGAACTCTCATAAAGGTACAATTAAGCTGATGTCCGTCTCAGAGTTGCCAGATCTTTTACCTGCTGTAGAAGCCTGGCATAAAGGAAAGGGTTTTGGAGAGGCCTATATAGATGGGGGTGCACATATTTGTGTGATTACCCAAGCTTGTGTGGAGAGATTAGGACTGAAGATATCCCACTCCTCTAGTTATCGCATCAGAATGGCAAACGACTCCAAGGTGAAGACTTTAGGGATAGTACTTGGCCTGGAGGTTGAGGCATTCAATGTTTCATGTTGAGTGGATTGTCATGTGATGCCTGTGGGGTTGGGAGCCTATCCTTTGATTCTTGGAAGGCCGTGGTTGAGGAAGGTAGGTGCAATTCAAAATTGGCAGAAAGGAATCTTTTCTGTACATACGAATGGGAAGAAATTGAATTTCGATATGGTAAGCAGGGCTGAAGTTTCAGATTCAGCAAGTGAAGAGGAAGAGAGAAGTGAAACCAGCAGTGAGGATGAGAGCTCGGTGACTTCAGAAAGTGATGAAGGAACAATAGCATTGGTGGATTTGGTAGATGAGGATTCACAGGTAGATTTTGTGGGGGCAACAGGGTTCGGTGAGGAAGAGGTGGATAGGTTTGAGGTTATCAAGGATTTAATGCAGCCCAAATGTTCTCAAGAATCAACCCAGGTGTTGATTGAGCAATCATTGAATCTAGATCTCAATGTTGAGGAGAAAGAAGAATAACTGAAGATGTTCCAGAGATACCCCAATTTGTTTATCACCTCTTATGAGGAGATCAGGGGATTTAAAGGGAAGCCTGTGAGGATTTGAGCTGAAGGAAGGTGCCAAACCTTTTTTTCAGAAAATAAGGAGATTAAGCCTAGAACAGAGAGATGTGCTGAAGGAAGAGGTAGATAAGCTTCTCAAGGAAGAAGTAATTTATCTTGTAGTTCACTCTGATTGGATAGTGGTCATAGTGCCAAAAGGTGTAGCCAAATGGAGAGTCTGTGTCGATTACAAACCTCTGAATGCAGTGACAAAGAGAAACCATTATCCTCTACCTTTTCTGGATGATATTCTTGATAAAGTGGTGGGTCATGAAATGTACAGCTTGTGTGATGGATATTCAGGGTACTTGCAGATAGCCATAGCCCAGGAAGATCAAATCAAGACTACCTTCATTACCCCCTCGGGCTGTTTTTGTTACAGAAAAATGCCTTTTGGAGTTACCAATGGCCCCTCGCACTATCAGGAGAATTCAGATCTGATTTTATCATCTTTCCTAATAAATTTCGTAAAGTGTTTATTGATGACATCTGTGTCTACGGTGGAAGAAGGGAGCACAGTGGCAAGCTGGATCAGGTATTTTATGAGATTGATAATAATGGTGGTCAATTAAATCCTAAGAAGACTCAGTTAGCTCAGACCAGCATTAAAATATTGGGGCATATTGTATCTGAGAATGGGATTGAGCTAGATCTAGGTAAAGTGAAAGCTTTAGTTATGCTGTCCTCTCCTGAGAATACCGAGCAGTTGCATACCTTTCTTCAGAAGGTGAAGTATCTGTCGAGATTTATTCATATGTTATCTCAGATTTTGTATCCTCTTCAGTAGGTGGTAAAATATGAGCCTCTGAAATGGACGACACAGAGTGAAGAGGTGTTTGAGGCAGTTAAGGAATCCTTGACTCATATTTCAAGTGTAAAGCCACCAGATTATTCCAAGACTTTTAATGTGAATCCGTATTAGGACCAGATGCTATTGGTGCTATTCTTTTGCAGCAGGGAGAGGGTTCCAGATATATGAGGCCAGTCTACTATGCCAGTAGGGTGAAGAGTGAAGTAGAGAGGAAGTATTCAGCGGGTGAATTGGTCCTAGCTAGCCTCTTGTATGCCTGTAGGAGATTTCGGTCTTATCTATTGTCCAGGCCTTTTGTGGTTCTTACCTCATGTTCACTACTGCCTCATATGTTGAATAGTACAAACATCTCCAGGAGCATGATTAAATGGATAGTAGAGTTACAGGAGTACTCTTTTACCTTCTTGGTTGAGAACTCTACCAGAGCTTCCTTGGTTGATCTCCTCACCTATAAGGAAGGACCTATTTTAGTTGAAGATGTGGAGAAGAACACTGACATGAATGAAGAAAAAGTACTAGAGGATGCATTTGTTTTACACTTTGATGGATTTTACAAAAAGAGTTTAAATAAAAGTACAGGAGGAACTATCATTTATGATATTGGAGGAAAGGAGATTCAGAAAATAGGAATTCAGCTCGAAGCCACCAGTAATAATGAAGCTGAATATGCAGCTCTCTTCGAAGGTTTGAAAGTATGCATTAGTCTGGGTATTAAGAGACTCGTGATTAAGGGAGATGCTTTGTTGGTTGTGAAGCAAATTTAAGGTGTCTGGAAGGTTAAGCATGTTCATTTGAAGAGATGGATAAGCGCGGTGAAGAAACTATTAAATCGATAGGATGCTGGGACACACCAACATATTGAAAGAGGTAAGAATGTAAATGCACATGATGCTACGCAGGAAATTACAGCAGCTTATGCTGATGCAATAGGAGTGCAGGAGCCCTTATACAAAGGAAGGGAGTGTAAGAGATTACAAAGATATGGTGTTGTAGGCATAAAGTCAACCCTATGGCTGACCAGTAGTACTTAGGTACTATATATACCAAGTACTTGTATTGTTTCATTTGAATGTTTCTATGGAGCTTTCTTGTGTGTACACTCTTGCTCACTTGTGTTCACAACCTGTCTCCACTTTGTTCCGACATTTGGTATCAGAGCGCTTCCGTCTCTAGAGCCCATTCCCACACTTGCTTCCAGACTCCTGCAAGCCTGGTGCTCCAGTGCACGTTCCTGGTTCTCACATTCAGCTCTCCATCTTTTGCTCGAGGTAGCTTCAACAGTCCAGCAGCTGTTTTTTGACCTTTTGAGGTTCGATTTCGACGTTTTTTGAAATTTCGGAGCTGCCCGCATACAAACAGCCCTTGTTCTCAAAGCTAATCCCCTGGATTTGGGTCTGAGGAGGATCTTTCTTTTGCCCTACACCTTGGGCTTTGATCTGGTCGAGGAGGACAGGCCGGTCACATCACTGTTCATTAGGTTTCCTGGTCTTCCTCAGGTTTACCATCGACTGCTTGCCACTATCGGAGCCACATTCGGAGTGGTCACAGAGATCCCCTCCCTTGCTGGCATGCCTTCTTCCTCAGCAGAGGCAGTCAGTGCAGATGGGGTGCCTCGTGTTAGGGTCGTTGTCTCTGACCCTAACATCTCAGATAACCACATTATGCTTCAGCATCCATACGGCTCTCTCTTTCGACAGAGAGTCGAGATTTCACGTAGACAGGACCAGTGCAGGATTTGCAGGACCCTTGGGCACTTTGCTAGAGACTGCCCAAGGAAGAGAAAAAGACCCAAGAGGTCTTCTGGTGCGGCTCCTTCATGTACTACCATGACTGCACCTCCCCAGCACCCTGTACCATGCACTCCAGGACCACCAAGAGCAACAGGGTGCCCTGCTTCGTGCACCCCAGGACCACCAGGGGCAGCAGGGCGTCCAATGCCCGCATCACACCCAGTACCGCGATGGAGAGCTATCAGAGCGGCTCCCTTACCTCAGGAGGAGACTTTTGATTGTGTTCAGACAGACGCTGTGTGAAGATTTTTGAAAACCCCAAACTTGTCTTGTACATATGTACATGTGTGATGTTCAACTTGTGTGTGTGCTTGTTGGCATTCAATCAGATTTTGTGTAAGGCAGCTTTTGAACACTTCATGGTATCCAGGGTCAGGATGTGTCATCATATGTGGATGGTCAGTGGGCGATTAGATGCTAAGTGATTGTGGCATGCATTGGTGTGTTAAAGGATAGGATTTTTGGCATCAATGGTCTTGGTGTAAAGTTGAAGGAAGTTTTGGGAGGGGTAAAAAGGGAAGCATGACGTGGCAATTTTTGGGGAAGCCATGCATGCTACGTGAGGAAAGGATACTTCCGGAGGGCGAGGTGGCAATGGAGGATCTTGCTACTTGGCTGCCTCTCTCTCTACCTAGAGAAAGGAAGGAAGGAGGACAGTTTTAGGGGGGGAGGATTGCGCAGAAAAAAAGGAGACCGGGAATCTTTCAGGAGCTAGGGAGGTCGCCAAGAGGTGCGCGATCAGTAGGAGAAGCCGAAAAGGAGCTCAAAGGAGGAAGGCTCTACTGAGGAGCTCGTGGTGGAGGGATTCTGGGCTGGCAGGGAGCATCACTACTACACAAGCTGGAGGACCATGGTGATGCAGTCGCTCTGTGAATAGTAGGGAGACTATGATCATCTATCGTTGCAAAGGAGAAGTCGACTGCTCTTATTGGAATGAGAAGGTGTGTCTCTACTATGGAAGCTTGAAGTTTTTTTTGGTTGAAGGGTCTGGTCTGGTATCTGGAGAGGATTGTAAGCAACAGAGAGTAAAAATGTGTGCTTCTTGGTCTCGTGAAAAGGCATCGCTACGTCGCGGGTAGTTTTTTTGGGAAGAGGCATGAGCTCCATCGGCTCTGTGAGGATGAGGAGAGTCGTGGAAGTGGAGAGGAACGAAGAGCTGTAGCGGACTAGCATGAAGAGCACGGGATGTTTCTTTTATAGGGAAATCCTGGGTCAAGGAAGGGTGCGAGCTCTAGAGCAAGGGAGAGCGGCTGCAGTGAGGACGTGATTACAAACTGCAGGGTTTGAAGGGAGGCCGAAAATATACGAGGCATGGTATGAAGCTTGCGTCCTGGAGAGTCGGGAGAGAAGGATGCTTGGATTATTACGTAAAGGCGGTGATGTTGTTTGAAAGACACACTGTGTGAGCTAGAGTTTCTGGACTTGGATATGGCATCTTTATAAAGCAGGTCGGGGGTGCCTTGATTGATGGAATGTGTGCTCTGTGAGATGAGAAGCTAAGTGGCAACTATAATCTCATGAAGATGACGAGTGCATCTGCAGAGACCTTGACAATGAAGAGCGCCAGTGATGGCAAGCTATGTTGAGTGTTTTTTTTTACTTCAGTTTTTCAAGGATCTCGATAGGAGCTTGAGGGTTACTAGCTGTAGCGAACTTGGTACTTGTTATTAATATTAGGAAGAAACCATGCTAGAGGTGATGGGCAATAGAGTCCATGAGCTCCACAAATCCTGTGAGAAAGAGATAGCCGTGGTTCTAGGAGTCATTATATGAACATAGAGATGGGTGACAAGTTACTAATTGTGGTCACTATGTGGGTGGTTGCCTTGTAAATTGCAAGAATGGATGCATCATGAATCTGAATGCTTGTGAGTTATTGAGGGAAACCCAGTCAGTAGGAGAGCTCCTGTTGAGCTGCATAATCCACTTGGCTTTTTTTAGGTTGTTTGGCTTCCGAAGAAAATGTGGCTAGAGTGTGAGTTGTATCAGAAGGTCTGTAAAGAGACGAAGGATGTTGAGTGAATGGTTTTTTCCTTGTGATGGTGTTGTTCGGGTGTTTTAAACATGGATGAGGGTGGCTGTGAAGGCGGATTGGTGGGCTCTACTGCTTTTGTCCATCCACGTTTTGGTGCCTCCATGGAGGACTGTGCGCTTTAGTTTACAAGTGTGAAATTGTGCAGTCAGTTGTAGTGTTGAAGAGCTGAGAGAGATGGTAGAGGACTTTCCAGAGTTCTGGGGGATGTCGTATGAGAATGCAGTGAGATTCCTGGAAAAGATGGAATTCACAGCACTTATGAAGGATAGGGCAACCCCTCAGATTTGTTTCAGATCATGAATTATTGTTTGCAGGGAGATGCAAAAGCATGGTTGCAGACTCAAGTGGCTGCCTTCAGGACTGCTCATCCTCAGCAGCAAAATCCAGAGTATACAGTGGTGAGAGCAGCTTTTCTTGCATGGTTTGCACAATCCAGGAGCCCTAATGAAGTATGGAAGGAGTTGTGCAAAATTCAGTAAAAGGATAGTCAGGATGTGGATCAGTATCTGATAGAGTTTGGTAGACTGTGGAGTCTATGGTGTGAGGCTTTGATTCCTAAAGTACCCCCGCAGATGATAAAGAGAGAACGGTTCGTGGCTGGTCTAGAGCCTTCACTCCGTTTGAAGGTGGAGCTGAGGAATATTGATATTTTTGAGGATGCAGTCAGAGTGGCTAGGGAGAAGGAGTGGAAAGTCAAGAGACGGAGGCAGCTTGGCATGCAAGAGGAGCCTAAAACCCTGGTCAGTAGGCCAGAAATGATTAAGGCATATGCAGAGAGAGAGCCGGTGTCTATTCCTATGCAGGATGATTCCCTGAGAAAGGATTTGCATGAAGCTATGGAGCTGATGAAAACATTCAGCCTAAATTGGATGGAAACTGTAGGAAGAAGCAAAGGTCAAAATAGCAACAGAGAGGCTATGGATGGAGGAGAAGGGAGTTCAGCTGGTGCAAGGAGAGTACTAGATTATGTGGTGAGCTGTAAGCTGGAATTGGAAGAGGAACTTGAGGAGACAGTCACAGATGAAGAGAGAGATTTTTTGAGTGAGACAGAGGAAGAGAGCATCTCATCAGAGGAAGAGAGCATCTCATCAGAGGAAGAGAGTTAGTTGTCTTCACTATTGAAAGAAACCGGATGTTGATGATGTAAGGGAGCTGGAAGTCATTACACTTATGAGTGGAGGCTTGTCAGTTGCTATGGAGGAGGGTGTTGCTCAACTAGTTCTGTGTGAGATGGCAGAGGAGAGCCCTAGAGAAGGGGTTGCTGCCATAGATGGCAGAAAGGTTGAGAGCCCATTAAAGGCAGCTAAGGATAAGTCTGTGTGTGTAGATGGTGATCATGCTCCAGTGTTGTGTGGTGATGATGTGCATATGATGGCTGAATGCAATCAGTTTGTGGTTGACACTGTGATTGTGCATACTGAAGAGGCTGAGGCTTCAAATTCAGCAAATGAGGAAGAGAGGTGTGAAACTAGTAGTGAAGATGAGAGCTCAATCATGTCTGACAGAGATGAAGCTGAAGTGGCTATCACTGATGATAAAGTGAAAGACCTACAGTTAAAACACTTAGTTTGGGTGGGACCAGCAAGTGTTGATTGTGTGCATGCAAACTGTGATGAGTATGATGAGGTTAAGATTCAGTGTTTACAAGATGATGGTGATTCAGAGGATGAGCTGAATTGTGTTCTTGATGATGCACTAGATGATATGTTAGCATTGATCTCTTCGAAAGAGAATATAAACACCAGTATGCATGTTGAGCTGGATGGTAGTAATAGTGTGGTTGATGATCAGCTGGATGCTTTACTTGATGATACCCTTGTGGATTTTGCATGTGTGGTTGGCAATGACAAGAAATAGTGTGCTGATATGTTTGAGCATTCTTCAAGTGGGAAGGATGTTTGTTTGCTCCTCGATGATCTTGGTAATTCATGTGATGGGTTAAGTTTTGCAGCTTACAAGCTTGAGACAATAGGGTATGCTGAGAAGTCCCTAATCACAGATTATGAGCTGGTTGTGCCTGTGAGATCTATGTGTGAGGTAGTGACCTCAAAAGATATGACTCATGAGAAGAGGAGCAAGACTCATGATATAAGTATGATGGCTAATAGCCAATGGACTTGTGTGATGTCTTGGCAGGATAAGATATGGGATCCTGGAGGCTTAGCGAGGATTTGGGTATATGAAAGGAGCTGGTGGCTATATCAAATTGGTGTATTGTTGACTCCTTTTGATCCAGGGGGATGGTGGATTATGCATATCTGGCAGTGGAGGGTTCAAAGTTATCCTTTTGATCTGGGAGGAGAAAAGCAAAGGCGTAGAGTACAAGCTTGCTTTGTTTTTGATCCAGGTCGTTTGCTGATGTTTTTCTTTAGCTGCTGGACATGAATGTCACAACAAAAGAAAAGGGGTTGCTAAAGGTGTGTGAAGATTTTTGAAAACCCCAAACTTGTCTTGTACATATGTACATGTGTGATGTTCAACTTTTGTGTGTGCTTGCTAGCGTTCAATCAGATTTTGTGTAAGCAGCTTTCAAACACTTCATGGTATCCAGGGTCGGGATGTGTCATCATATGTGGATGGTCAGTGGGCGATTAGATGCTAAGTGATTGTAACATGCATTGGTGCATTAAAGGATGGGACTTCTGGCATCAATGGTCTTGGTGTAAAGTTGAAGGAAGTTTTGGGAGGGGTAAAAAGGGAAGCATGACGTGGCAATTTTTGGGGAAGCTATGCATGCTACATGAGGAAACGATACTTCTGGAGGGTGAGGTGGCAACGGAGGATCTTGCTACTTGGCTGCCTCTCTCTCTGCCTAGAGAAAGGAAGGAAGGAGGACAGTTTTAGGGGGGGAAGGACTGCGCAGAGAAAAAAGGAGACCAGGGATCTTTCAAGAGCTGGGGAGGTTGCCAAGAGGTGCGCAATCAGTAGGAGAAGCCGAAAAGGAGTTCACAGGAGGAAGGCTTTGCTGAGGAGCTCGTGGTGGAGGGATTCTGGGCTGGCAGGGAGCATCACTACTACACAAGCTGGAGGACCATGGTGATGCGGTCGCTCTGTGAACATTAGGGAGACTATCATCATCTATCGTTGCAAAGGAGAAGTCGACTACTCTTATGGGAAGATTCTTAAACGAGCAGGTGTGTCTCTACTATGGAAGCTTGAAGTTTTTATTGGTTGAAGGGTCTGGTCTGGTATTTGGAGAGGATTGTAAGCAACAGAGAGTAAACACTTGTGCTTCTTGGTCTCGTGAAAAGGCATCGCTACGTCGCGGGTAGTTTGTTTGGGAAGAGGCATAAACTCCATCGGCTCTGTGAGGATGAGGAGAGTCATGGAAGTGGAGAGGAACAAAGAGCTATAGCGGACTAGCATGAAGAGCGCGGGATATTTCTTTTACAGGGAAATCCTGGGTCAAGGAAGGGTCCGAGCTCTAGAGCAAGGGAGAGCGCTTGCAGTGAGGACGTGATTACAGACTGCAGGGTCTGAAGGGAGGCCGAAAATATACGAGGCATGGTATGAAGCTTGCAGCCTGGAGAGTCGGGAGAGAAGGATGCTTGGATTATTACGTAAAGGCGGTGATGCTATTTGAAAAACACACAGTGTGAGCTAGAGTTTTTAGACTTGGATATGGCATCTTTATAAAGCAGGTCGAGGGTGCCTTGATTGATGGAATGTGTGCTCTGTGAGATGAGAAGCTAAGTGGCAACTATAATCTCATGAAGATGACGAGTGCAGCTGCAGAGTCCTTGACAATGAAGAGCGCCAGTGATGGCAAGCTATGTCGAGTGTTTTTTTTTACTTCAGTTTTTCAAGGATCTCGATAGGAGCTTGAGGGTTATTGGTTGTATCCAACTTGGTACTTGTTATTAATATTAGGAAGAAACCATGCTAGAGGTGATGGGCAATAGAGTCGATGAGCTCCACAAATCCTGTGAGAAAGAGATAGCCGTGGTTTTGGGAGTCATTATATGAACATAGAGATGGGTGACAAGTTACTAACTGTGGTCACTATGTGGGTGGTTGCCTTGTAAATTGCAAGAATGGATGCATCATGAATCTGAATGCTTGTGAGTTATTGAGGGAAACCCAGTCAGTAGGAGAGCTCGTGTTGAGCTGCATAATCCACTGGGTTTTTTTTAGGTTGTCTGGCTTCCGGAGAAAATGTGGCCAGAGTGTGAGTTGTATCAGACGGTCTGTAAAGAGACGAAGGATGTTGAATGAATGCTTTTCTCCTTGTGATGGTGTTGTTCGGGTGTTTTAAACGTGGATGAGGGTGGCTATGAAGGCAGATTGGGCTCTACTGCTCTCGTCCATCTGACGCCTTCCAGACTCTAGAGGTGGATGTTGCTGCAGCCCTAAACACTATAGTTCCACATCAGGAGGGGCCTTTAGATCCACCAGCCCCAGTCACTTTAGTCTCTCACCCCTTGGTTTCTGACCACGAGGGGACTACAGGTACTTCTTCCCCGCAGACTATTCCTGCCACAGTCAAGACAACCGAGAAAGTGCAGGCGCAGATGAGGGCTCCTGATTCCTCTTAACCCCAGCCACAGGCCTCCTCAACCCCTAGCTCCAGTTCTGCTGGTAGAGGCCTGGGAGGTCCTTCTCCTCCATCTTCCACGAGTGCAGGTCTTCTTCACACTCCTCGGCCAGACTTGCTTATCAGGAATTCTTTTTCGGCACTGGCAGACTCAGCGACTTTCATGGATGATGAGGAGTTTGTGCCCTTCACCTTAGGGGTCCTGGTCATTGGGATTCCTTCTGACAGGGCCTCCCTTTCAGCAGGTGTGGGGATCCTTTCACCTGTTGAGTTTCCTGCCCTCAGCAGGAGTGTTTTGGCCTAGGGGAAGCTGGTCTCCTCTACTAGGTTGGGTAAGCCTTTCCATCCAGCATCCTCCTGTCGATGAGGATAGTCAACTGGAACATACAGTGCCTAGGCAAAGTTCCACACTATCGCCGTAGGCAGTTGATCTGGAACCAGCTTCATCCAGGTGTCACTTGAGGTGCTATTGATATCCTTTTAATCCAGGAACACAAGCTGGATGCCAGTGATTGCTCTATGTCTGGCAAACTGCTTTTAGGACATAACTTCTGGTCGCCTGTTATGGGCACAAGGAGAGGTACTTGCATTTCGGTCTCTCTTTCTATTCTCCCCTTGGTTGCTGGTCATGGTATTATCTCCCCTTCTAGAGCTCAATGGATCATTATTTTGATTGGAGGGCGTAAGATTGGTCTTCTCAATCTTTATGCTCCCAACAATAGAGGGGAGCGGATCTCCTTTTAGAAGGAGTTACTCGCTTGGGCCCCCATTGCAGATTCTTGGATCATTGGTGGCGACTTCAACATGGTTGAGTTGCCTTCAGCTCCCTATGCTTGAGCATTGCCAGATGCGTTACACCGCGCCAGGGGGAAAGATTGTGGGGGCTCCAGGAGGCAGACAGGGTGGAAATCATTCTTTGAAGAGAGCAGCCTGGTATGCCTTTCTCTTTCAGTTCAGTGGCAGAGACACTTGGTTGGATGATGCCTTTCATATTATGCCACAGTCACTCCTGTACTCTTGGTCGAACAGGAGAATACACATGCCCATTCATGCACGGATTGACAGATTTTATGTAGATGATTGGGCACTTGACAGAGGAGGATCTGTATGCATTTCTACTAGGGTTTCCACCTCAGATCATTTTCCAGTGGTGTTGCAGATTCTTGAGCCTCATCGGAGAGGACGCTCTGCTAGTGTCAGGATTCCGGATGCTTTTTATGCAGAGGAGAGCCTCACGGAGGATATTTTTTCGATTCACGGAGCTGACATCCTTGCGTTGAGACTTCCCATTAGAAGGGAAGAGGAGCTACTTGACAGTGAGTTGGCAGATGACACAGCAGTTTACTTGGATGCCACTCCACAGACGCTTACTTCTTTCAGGACAGCATTGGATTTATTTTGCTTGGCGGCAGGGACACAGATAAATTGGCATAAATTCAATGGCTTTTGGATCAGTGATGAGGATACTCCAGTTTGCGGGCTTGACATAGGACTCACTTGGGTTCAGAGGGGTGAGCCTTTTAGTTATTTGGGCTGCCAGGTCGGCTTGGATATTTCTACCATGCAACAGTTTGCTCCCATTTTGGAGAGCATCAAGAGGAAGCTTCTTTTCTGGAGCTCATCCAAGCTGGATCTTGCCTCTAGAGTTGTGGTGGTCAACCGGGTCCTCTTGGCCACGGCCTGGTTTGTTTGTTCATGTTGGTGCCGTTCTAGGGACTCCATCATTCAGCTCAAAAGACCGATCAAAAACTTTCTCTGGAGAGGGCTTGATGGCACAGCAGATGCCTTAGCCAGGGTGGCTTCGGAGACCCTCATCCTCCCTACAGAGGAAGGGGGTCTCAATATTATTGACCCAGATTTACAGTGCAGAGCTTTACTTTGCAAGATGGTGGTGCGGGGACTTATGCCAGGGCAGGAACCGTGGAAGGACTTTCTTATTAGCAGCATACAGAGGTGCACACCTTCCTCAGGAGGAGACTGGATGAGCAGTGTTAGGTGGATCTTCATAGCACACCTCAGATCACCTTTGTCCCCTCTCATGGTTGCCATTCTGAAAGCTTGGGCCAGTTTCAAAAGCACTCTTCGGAGGATTCCTCCTTCCTCTCGGGAAGAGATTGATAGGCAACCCATCATGTGGAATGACAATATTTTAGATGATCATGATAGACCACTGGGTGCCTCACTCTACATGCAGTGGTCCAGGTGGCAGAGGGGACCTGCATCATCTATGGGGTCTTGGAAAGCTTTCCATAGGCTTCTAGAGGAGACCAAATCAAGGTTGACAGGACATCTCAGAGGGAGTACAGGGAGGATCTTGCAGATTGAGGCAGCCCTTCCAGAGGTTTGGGTAGACACAGATGATATGCCACTCACTTCCTCCACTTGGGAAGGTACTTTTATGAGAGGCGGTGTTCCGCTTTAGGTTTTGGCCTTTCGAGATGCATAGGAGGATGCTTTAGTTTTTAGTGTCCAGGATGGTGGCAGATTGCTCAGGTCTACAGAGGACATCTTGCTTGAGTCTGCTTTTCAGCCTATCAGGGTTGTAGGTCTTTCGGTGCAGGGATCAGATTCAGAGTGGTTCCTAGACCCAGACCCCCGGCTACTCGCCACCGGGTCTTGGAGTCTCTGGCTCTATGGGGGAGTTCCCATCAGGTATTTGCAGTGGGACCCCGGAGAGTGGGAGTGGATTGACACAGGGCATCGAGAGAAGAGCATCCCTTTTCTGTCGTTATACGGTCAGTAATGCCAGGAGATATCAGCTTAGTAGTAGAGGTTGGAGACCTTCCAAAGTTCCTTATTGGGAGACATTTGATATCACTGCAGATCTGCAGAAGTGCTTCTGGAGGAGACACTGGAAATCCCACAGGAATAGAAAGATCACTATCTTCTTTTGGCTTTCTATCCATGGTGGGATTGCAACCTTTGAAGGTCCAGGTTTGGAGCCGACCCTACTTGCCCTCGATGCCTCTCTGCTTTGGAGACCATTCAGCATTGGTTATGGGATTGCAGATAGGCGAGGATGATTTGGATGGGGGTAGCCAGGATTTTCAGTCACTTTGCCTACTTCCCATTTTTTATGACATGGGGCTCAGTGGCTTGGCTTTTTCTTACAGGGCCTAAGGTATTCTATGAGAGATTTGACTCCTCTCGGGCCATTTCGGTTCGATGTCATCGGACTGAGTCCTATTCGTTGGATGTGGTACCACACCTTCCTTTTACAGCTGTACATGCCTCTGTGGATACTTCTTGGGAGATTCTAGCGAGCATAGCATCCTGGCATATCTGGAGAGCCAGATGAACAGAGGCTTTGGAGGGTACTCAGGTTCATCCATCGCACACATTGGCTAGTATTTGGACAGACACCGTACATACTTTGATGGCCGTATGGACGGGTATGCAGGGAGACAGCCTCAGCTAGGAGGGCTTCTTTCTTCAGGGAATGGAAGGATTCTCCTTTCTTCTCTGAGACTACTACAGGGTTGAGGTGGCACTTTCAGCCTCAGCCTTGGTTGTTTTCCACCTCACTCTGAGGGGGTTTTTTATTTATCCTCATGATTTCATGATGTATTCCGCTTTGAGCTTGCTCTCACGGGTTTTTTCTCTTACTTAATAGAAGTCTCTTTCTTGGAAAAAAAAAAAAAAAGGGAGTGCTATATTGTCTCCAAATCAGAAAGGCAGCGAGGGCAAGAAGGGTCAGCTCCGAACCTGGATCTCCAATGCTATCCCACCATGAATAGAAAGCCAAAAGAAGAGAGTGATTTTTCTATTGCAGTGGGATTTCCAGAGTCTCTGCCAAAAAAATTTCTGCAAGTCAGCAGGAATCTGAAAGTTCTCCCAATGATGAGCTCTGGTGGGCCTCCAACCCCTACAGCTGAACTAGAATTTCCTGGCATTACTGACCGTGTAATGAAAGAAGGGGATTCCCTTCTCTTGGTGCCCTTCATCTATCCATGCTGCACCATTTCAGGCGCCCGGGGGGGGGGGGGAATCTGTTTTTTTTTTTCTGTACAGTCCATACAGATCTGTCCGCATAGTTGCGCGACAGTGCCATGAGTCCATACGACTTGTTAGAACCTGATTTTGAGCCCATACGAGTTGTTAGAAGGCGATTCGAGCAATTTTTGGCTGTTTTTGGGCGTTTTTGCTCATATCTGGACCTTTTTTCAGCTCCAGCCTCTCCCGGGTGTGTTCCAGCAGTTCCAGGCTCTTCTCTACACATGTGTTGTGTTCAGAGGTACTCCTGACAGCTTCATTTAGCTCCAAACAGCTCACTTCAGCTTCTTTGTCATCTCCGGCTTGCCCACACAGTCAATGGACTATTTTGGAGGTGTTTCGGGCCAAGGTGCACTTTCAGTAAGTGTTTTGAGCTGTGTATTTCACTTCAGGACTGTTTTTGCAGCCCATACTCTTGCACCCTTAGGTGCATTTGCAGATACTCTGTATTGTTGGGCGCATTTGCAATCACTTTACAGTTGTGGATGTTTTTAAGCTCCGTTGGATGCATTTGAGCAACCGTGGGTGCGCTCTTTCCGATTTGGGTTGTGCATTTTTAGTTTGGGATTGCACTTTAGATTGCACCAGAGTGCAGCGATTGGTTGATGCCATTTTTGCCATGATAGCATTTTGCAGTTAGTGGCATTTCAGAGCAGCCAGTCGTACTTTGCATTTGCAGCCAGTATTAGTTTGGGTGCAGGCACATTTGCAGCCAGTTGCACTTTTGGGACTTGCAGTTCTTTTTGCATGTACATTTGCAGCTTGTGGATATCCCATTTTGCATCATGTCGACTCTTTCAGATAGTTTTGGCAATTTGTCTGAGGGTGACAAGCTGGATGGACCAAACTATGCCTTGTGGTCATTCATGCTTAAGAACATCTTGGTTGGTAAGGGCTTGTGGGATATTGTTAGTGGGGATGAGGTGAGGCCAGCAGGCTCATCTACATCCAACACAGCTTCTTCGGGTCAGACTACAGGCAAACAGCAGACTGCTATAGTCCCTCCTGCTAGTCCCATAGCATCAACGGAGGAGCAGAAGAAGTTTGACCGCCGCAGTGCCCAAGCGATGTTTTTGATTGCCACAAATGTGAAGAGGCACATTATGACGACTATCAAGTCGTGCAAGGATGCAAAGGCAGCATAGGAAAGATATGGCAAACATGTATCATGTTAAGAATGAGGCAAGAGCCATTGCCTTGACAAATCAGCTCAAGGATCTCGAGATGCAGAAAGGCCAGGCCATCACTGATCATATTGCCAAGATCACTGATGTACATGATCAGCTCGCAAGTATTGATGAGGAAATAGAAGACAAGAAGCTCGTCTCTATTACTCTCAATAGCTTAGCGCCCTCATATGGCACATTCGTCACTTCATTGACCAGTGTTCTTAGGGCAGTCCCACTCTCGTTCGATGAGTTAGTTGGGCTTTTGTTGTAGGAAGAGGAGAGATGCTCAAATTTTTCCAAAGCCTCTCGTCAAGGTGAGCAAGTGCTTGCCATGGGTGGAAAAGGCAAATTTCAGAAAAAGTTTGAGCCAAAACACAGCCATACAACTCAGCCCAAGGAGGGGAATGCAAGCAATTCAAGAAAAAATCAAAAAAAGGGCAAATGCAATTATTGCAAGAAGCCAGGGCATTACATCGCAGAGTGTCAGAGTTGCCTCCACTAAAACTTGTGCTTTAGATGCACATGGTGAAGCTCATCTTGCCCAAGGTGATAGAGATTTTGTGTTTGTTGCATTTTAATGAGAAGATGGATACTAGGGGGGATTTGAATGCTGAAAATCAATCAGGGGATGCTTCCCTTGTTGCAAGTGATACATGGCATATCGATAGTGGTGCTACTAAGCGCATGACTCCTCACCAGGAGTGGTTTGAGAGCATCACACTTGTTCATGGCAGACAGGTTACTTGTGCCAATGATGGTTCTCAAGACATCATCGGAGTTGGGCACATTCCCATTAAGCTTGATAATGGGAAAGTTAAGTATATCCGAGATGTTTGGTATGTTCCAAATTTGAGGCAAAATCTGATTTCAGTTTCAAACATTGCCCATGATCAACATATGTTGGTCAAATTTCAGGATAACCAATGCAGGATCAAGGATCCAAAGAAAGGGTATGAGGTTGTAGCAACAAGCACATATGACAGAGGCTTATACGAGCTTGATCCTCAGTCTTATGATCAGAAGGTATTGGTTGTAGCAAACACTTCCCAGGCTGATTTATGGCATGCCAGCTTTGGACATGTCCATCACAGGGCATTGTCCTACTTGTAAAACAATAATATGACTCAAGGAATGCCAAAATTACAGCAACCAGCAAATGAAGTGTGTGAGGGGTTTGCACTTGGCAAATTGCATCGCTTGCCATTCAGTTAAGAAGGCAAGAATTGGGTCAAGGCAACCAGAGTGTTGCAGATAGTGCACAGTGATGTATGTGGCCCCATGACTATTCCCATGCATAGAGGAGCAAGGTACTTTGTGACCTTTATAGATGACTTGACCAGGCTCACATGGCTTTTTCTCATGAAGGAAAAATCTGAGGTGTTCTAGTGGTTTCAAGAGTTCAAAGCTATGGCCGAGAACCAAACCAATTCTAGAATTGGAACACTCAACTTAGATAGAGGGGGAGAGTACATGTCACATGCATTCCAGGTAGCATGGGACTAAACATCACTTGGCATGCCCTTACACACCACAGCAGAATCCACTCCCTGAGAGGAAGAATTGTACTCGCATGGAAATGAAAAGATGCATGCTGAAATTCAAGAGAGTCTCAAAGGCTTTTTGGGGAGAAGCGGTTGCCACTTATATTTAGAACAGATGCCCTACCAAAGCTTTGGTTAATGTGACTCCATTTGAGGCTTGGTATGGCTTTAAGCCAAAGGTTAGTCATTTCAGAATTTTTGGCTCAATGGCATTGCTTTGGTTCCATATGCACATCAGAAAAAGCTTGATGACAAGAGTGTCAAATGCATTTTCGTGGGGTATAGCACTAAAAGCAGGGGATTTAGGCTTTATAATCCCGCTACCAGGAAGGTAATAATCAGCATAGATGTTCTCTTTGCTAGAGTGCATGCAGCCTGCTAGTGCAGACTTGCCACCATACGATGACACCTCTTTGGACATCATCCAATTTGGGGATGATGAGACGGAGTCTCCTGATGCTTCCCCTTCTACTTCTCATAGTTTAGATGGCTTGCCACATGTTGAGGATGGCTCTCCCTCAAATGTTTCAGATTTGCAGCCAATTAATGAGAATAGACAGCCTCATGTTTGGAGGCATCATCAACGTCGCGAGGCCACTAAAGATGTTGATGCAGCTCCGAGTGGTACAGTAGAGAAATCTATTCCACATTGGGCAAGGTTGACCATTCAAGATGCTAAGGATCAGCCTACTTTGGGAAAAACCAGGGCCAGCACTCCATTGTGATCTAAAGCTGAGTGGTTTCACCGACTCAGATTGGTCAGGGGACAGTGACGACAGATAGTCCACAACTGGCTATTGCTTCTAATTGGGTTCAGCCTATATCTCATGGCTCAGTAAGAAGCAAGAGCAAATCTCTCTTTCCTCCCAATGATGCAGAGTACAAAGCTGCAAATTCAGCCACTACGGAGTTAATGTGGTTAAGGAAGCTTTTGCATGACTTACATCATGTACAGGATGGCGAAGCAAACTCTATCTTCTGTGACAGCCAAAGTTGCATTGCCATAGCCAACAATCCTATCTTTCATGCTCGCATGAAACACATTCAAAATCATTATCATTATGTATGGGATTGTATTTCTGATGGCTTCATTGATCTCATCTATTGTCCATCTGAGGACAATGTGGTGGATATCTTCACCAAAGCCCTGTCAACAGATCTTTTCTTATGACATCGACATGGCTTGGGGATCAGAGACATTCTCACAATGTCAAGGGGGGTTGTGAAGTGATTCACAATGACATTGTTTCATGTACTCCCATAGGTTGCATATCCATCTGGATGAATTTGTGCAACCATGGTACTTTAGGTACTGCAGGGTACACCTGAGATGTTTCCAGGGTACTTTCAGCCATATCTTTGAGGGGGGATTTGTAAAAGATTACAAAGATATGGTGTTGTAGGCATAAAGTCAACCCTATGGTTGACCAGTAGTACTTGGGTACTATATATACCAAGTACTTGTATTGTTTCATTTGAACATTTCTATTGGAGCTTTCTTGTGTGTGCACTCTTGCTCACTTGTGTTCACAACGTGTCTCCACTCTGTTCCTACAGGGAGACATTAGCTTGTGAGGAAAGCTTCCTGTTAACTGGTAAAGTACCTTCGTTCAGTCCCCTCCTCCAGAGAGAAAATTGCCCGACAGCCACTTTATCATAACCCCCTAGTTCGGTATCAGGGATCTTCCCCTGGTACAGAACTTAGGACTCCCTTGGCCAGATGGCATGCTCAGGGGGTTGTGACAGTCAGAGATTGGTTCAGGGGAGGTGTGGAGATGTCAGAGGAGGAGATTAGAGATAGACAAGAGCCACTTGGATAGATTGTTGCCACCAGATTACTGATCATGAGAGCTATTCCTCAGGAGTGGAGGGATATGCTTACAGATCTAGCCTATGTTCATCCCATCTCTACTTGGTTAGGTTGTTTTAGTGAGGCTGGGCTATGCATTGGAGTTTGTTTAGGACTGGAACCGTTTACTTATTTTGAGACGGACTCCTCTCATAGATTGTATCCCACTCAGCCCCTGGATCGACAGGAGCTCCTTTGGCAGAGAGTCAAGTTCATTGGTTGCCTGGGTAAGGAATGGGCCATAGATCCTTCCAGGTTGACCATTGCAGAGGATCCTAGATGGAGACTTTGGATTTTTTAGGGTCGACCTCTCGCGGAGCCAGGTGAGTGGACGTGGCCTGCTCTGGTGGCAGGCGTTCGTCCTCTTCCCTTTTTCCAGTACTCGACGAGGGTAGGTTACAGGCTTCAACAGAGAGACTCTCATCACCTACCATCTACCTCACAGCATTGGCACACACAGGGACTTACTGCAGAGCTCTTGCTGAGCTATTAGAGTCACTTTTGGGGCATCAGAAGAGCTAGGAAAGTCTCCTACTTTCTTTGGCTCACTTTACATAGGGGTATAATAATGGGTACTTGGCTTCAGCAGATGGGTAGACCCTCCTTGTGTATGCGTTGTCAGCTTGCAGAGGAATCCACTAAGCATTGTTTATGGAGCTGCCCTAGCTCTAGAGTGGTATGGACAGGTATCTTTAGGTTGTTCTCATATGTTACATCCGAGTCCTTTCTGATGACATGGGGCACTGCCCTTTGAGGGAGAGGATCTGGAGCCTTTGCTCTCTTTGAGTCAGAGCCAGGAGACCACGGTTTCTTCATGCAGCGTCGCCAGAGACGGGGTCCCACAGATGTCAGCATCATGGAGCCGCAGAATTCACTTTTGGTACCTGTACCAGCTCAGGATTCCATGCCTACTTCACTTGTAGGGTCAGCTTGGTAGGTGATTTCCAGCATTACTCTATGGCGGATATGGTGTTTGCGATGTTCTTTTGTCCTTGGGGGCCATTTATGTACGGAGGCTAACACTCTCGCTTCCATTTGGGCGGAGATTATCTTCACTCTCAGGAGTCTGTGGGAGCGGTGTATAGGCACCTCTTTGGCAGCGCGTGGGAGACTTTTATCCTTCATGAGGACATGGGACTGCTCATTATTTTTTCATTTGACCCCTTTTGGGATGTCGTGGCATTTTAGACCACCACCATGGATTTTTTGCCATATTGTTGAGGTAGGGATAGAGTACTTTCTCTCTCACTTGTTGTATGATTCGTTTTGAATGGAATATATCACTTTTCTCCGAAAAAACAAAAAAGTGCCTAAAGAAGTTCCGAAACAAAGAAAAAACAGATTTATTAAAAGCTGTACTTCTTATTGTCTGATAGATGATGTTCTTTACATGAAAGGGGCTGATCTGGTGCTCAGAAGAATTCCCTGGCATAAGGAAGTTTTTCATATTCTACAAGCTAATCATGAGGGTGTATGTGGAGGACATTTTTCTTTCAAAATCATGCTGAGGAAAATACTTACAGAAGGGTATGTGTGGCCATCCCTCTAGAGAGATATAAGACATTGGTGCAGGTCATGCCTACAGTGTCAGCAGATGAGTAAGAGGATCTTACATCCGGAACTCAGAAATATTATGCTTGCTTATAATATTTTTGAGAAATGGGGAGTATATGCCATCGGTCCTCTACCCATGACAGCCAGGGGAAATTGTTATGTGCTGACAGCTGTGGATTATTTGACAAGATGGGCTGAAGCACACGAGCAGTACGGGCTGTCAATGCGAAATCTGTATGTAAATTTGTGTATGAGGATATCTGCTGTAGATTTGTGTGCCATTGGAGTTGCTTTTTGATAGAGGTCCAGGTTTCAGGAGTGAATTGATTTATTATGTGGAAAGCTGAAGATTAAACATAGATATGCAAGTCCCTATTATCCTCAATGTAATGGGATGAATGAAAAATTTAATGGTGTGTGCACTAATATCATGGGAAAGATCATGAGAACACATGAGAAGGAGTGGGACCTTGCTTTGCACTGGGCTTTATGGGCTTACAGAGTTGCAGTAAAAGAAGGCGCCCAGTTTTCACCATTTCATCTTGTTTACGGGAGAGGGAAGGGAGGGGGCAGCGAGGAGGGAGCAGGAGGACTAGGAAGAAGGTCGACGCAGCTTCCTGAGACAATGTCGCCCCGAAAACGGCGAGATAGTGTGTGTGGCTTGTTTGACTATGCAAGTCTAAGTTTGAGTTTGGACAGTCAAAGTTTGACTGGTAGTTTGACCAAGATTTATTTTCAGTCTGCTATGCTCATTTTCTAGCATCTACTTGGTCATCTTTTGCTTAGACATCTTGCATAAATGTTGCTCTATGCTTTGACATTTACTTAAGTCACATAGAGAAATCCAAGTCAAAGTATTCAAGTTGTTACTCTTTGAAGGATTGCTCATATTTCACTTGTAAGGCACTAGACACTGCCCTCGGGTAAGACCTTGCCATGGAAGCTAAGACCTTTTTTGAGAAGCTGGATGGAACTAGCTTCCATACTTGGCAAACAAAAGCCAAGTTTATGCTTATGAAAAAGAAGATATGGAATGTTAAATTTGCTTCCAAAAGGTCTAATGAAACTTCAACCATGCAAACCATATCCGATGGGCATGATAATTTTAATGCCTCTCAATATTAGTGGGATTTATGTGTGTGCAAAGTATCATCCCATCGGATATGTGTGCATTGGAATAACACACCTCAAAGTGTGTTTTTTGACAATTGTTCATATAAGACGGTGAAAAACATGCTTTAATGTGATTTCGACCATTAAATCCATATCCGATGGGCATGTTACTTGGCACACTACACATGATATGTGTTATTTATGAAATTGCAACTTCTTATGCCCATTGGACATGTGCAAAGCAAATATGCCTGAAGGAAGAACTCCATCAGCAAATGAAGAAAAAGAAGACTGCTTTTTAGGCACTTTGTCCTTTTTTGTTTATCATCACTTGATCAAAATTTTGAGGTTCTCTGCCTGGAGTAGTACTCCAAAAAGAATATGTTATGTAAATCACCTCTGGTCACCATATGATGTAGACCATGTGATATGTGTTTTGACTATCCCATTTCTGTAAAACTCACACCCATGGGAACCCTGCAAGCATGAGATCCTAGCCATAGATTAATCCTTGACCACCATGAGATGGCATGAGAATCTATGAGACTAGATGTATCCTTGACATTGCAAGAGGCAATCCCTTGAGGGGGGTTGGTTGGGGTAAGTATGATCAAGGGCTTGCTCTATGGTGCATATGTGCATCTAGGGGAGTCACATGTGTGTTTGTGTGTGTTGTAAAGGCACATCAAGTGCTATGATGTGTCTAGTGTGTGACCTAAGTGATGATGTAAGACAAAGGGAATCCCACTAATGTAGGGATTGATTCCCACTGATGTAGGGACTGATTGCCACTATGTAGGGAAGGTGTTACCTTCTCCTTCTTTCTATAAAAGAGAGTCTTCTCTCTCACAATCATAATAGAGATTTCATTGTGTTTTCACACCTCTTGCAAGATGCATCTATTCTATCCTACGGGATCTTACAGCCTCTCCATAGGTCTAATATGGGCTTCATGACCCCCTCATTCCTTGAGGAAAGCTAGCTCTAATACCATATGAAGAGAACTAGTAGCTAGCTAGGAATGGAATTGAAATATGGAAAGCATAATGAAAGTCAAAATGGAAAGAAAAATGAAAGAACAAGTTTAGGCAATGATAACCAATATACTCACATGATATAAAGCTTGATGTTGACTGATATAATAAACAATAGACAAGTACAACACTATATAGTGTGCCATTAGACTCTAGAAAAGTCACAACGTCTATGGGATATCTCCCAATATGACAAGTGGCATGTCTAGGACTCACTAGACTATAAAACCACACCTAGACCACCTAGAACACTTTTAGACTCACTTTGCTTCATATTCCAACAGGATTGCAGATATGACATGCATGTTTTCCTCCTCCCCTTTCTTCATTGTTTGGGGTTTTGTGGCCTCGATCTCACTTATTGGCCTCTTTTTTTTTTTGAGAGTCAACACTCCTCTTGGCCTATCTTGGTGTGGCCCCAGGGTATACAGTTTTGCAAACATTAATGAGAGTGCTCTCAACGGAAGCAAGAACGGAAGAGGGAGAGAGAGCGAGAGAGAGAGACAGAGAGCCACACAAGTTTGGTGGGTGCAGAACCACCCTAATCTTCTTTTTCATTCATTTATATATGTGTTTGAGTATTGTACATAACTGGGGTTAAGGCACAGTGACCTTTAACCCCACAACCTCCCACTTAAAGGACAATGTGCCTTTAAGGGAGAACAACCAGTGAGCATACTATCCAATGCCCATCAATACACGACAATACTCAAACCGCTGACTAGGTAGACTCTTTGTCAGCATATCTGCAGGGTTATCATCTGTATGAACCTTGACAAGCTCTATGCGCTTGTCCTCAAGTACCTCCCTGATGAAATGGTACCTGACCTCAATGTGTTTGGTCTTTGCATGAAAGACCGGATTCCGTGCTACCTGAATAGCACTCATGGAATCACTATGCAATGTCGGTACACCTGTATGAATCCCCAAATCTCCCACTAGCCGATCAAGCCATATAGCCTCCTTGCAACCCTCCGTGGCTGCAACATACTCAGCCTCTGTGGTAGACAAAGCAACGCACTTCTGTGCGCGAGACATCCACGACACTGCACCACCTGCAAAGGTGAACACATAACCAGAAGTGGATCTCCTACTATCCACATGCCCTGCATAGTCTGAATCTGTGTACCCAAGTACACGCATGTCTCCTTTACCAAAGCAGATGCACATCTCTTTGGTACCTTTCATGTACCTCATGATGCACTTAACTGCCTCCCAATGCCTCTTTCCTGGATTAGCCATATACCGGCTAACAACTCCCACTGCAAATGCAATGTCTGGTCTAGTAGCTATCATAGCATACATAAGACTCCCAACTGCTGATGCATAAGGAACCTTGGCCATCATGGCCCTCTCCTCATCTGATTTGGGACTATCTGTATGACTCAGTTTCACATATGGAGGCAATGGAGTACTCACTGCCTTCCCCCCCTCCATATTGAAACGCTGCAATACTTTTGTAACATACTCTTTTTGTGAAAGCCAAAGGAGTTTCCTACTCCGATCACGCGTGATGCGCATACCAAGAATATGACCTGCAAGTCCCAAATCCTTCATATCAAAGGCCTCATGCAACTTGGCCTTTAAAGCATCTAGCTCATAAGTATTCTTGCTAGCCAATAGCATATCATCCACATATAGTGCCAAGATTATCAGGCTATTATCCTTAGCCCTTTTAGTGTAGAGGCAGTGATCAATTTCACTCCTTCTAAAACCCTGGGACCGAATGAAAGCATCAAACTTCTGATACCATTCTCTAGGTGCTTGCTTAAGACCATAGAGACTCTTTTTCAGCTTGCAAACTAAATGCTCTTTGCCCTTTTCTTCAAAGCCTTCCGGCTGCACCATGTAGATGTCCTCATGCAAATCCCCATGCAAGAAAGCTGTCTTGACATCCATTTGCATAAGCTCCATATCCTCTACTGCCACTAGTCCAAGCATGCATCTAAGTGTGGTCATCTTCACAACCGGAGAGAATATCTCATCAAAGTCCACACCCTTCTCTTGCTTGAACCCTTTAGCAACCAAACGGGCCTTGTATCTAGGCACATCATCACCTGTGACCTTCATTTTGTAGACCCATTTACATGGCAATGCTTTCTTTCCATGTGGCAAAGAAACCAAGTCCCAAGTCTTATTCTTCATAAGTGAACTCATCTCTGATTGCATAGCATACTCCCACTTGCGTTGATCCTCACGCATCATAGCCTCTCTGTAGCAAGAAGGCTCCCCGCAATCAGTAAGCATCACATAGTCTACCCCTGGAACAAACCTATCAGGCGGTCTAGACACTCTAGATGATCTTCTCAAGGGCATTTCAGCTTGCTGTCCCACTTGCATATCAGCCACATTTGGCTCATCATTTCCACCAATAGATGATCCATCATCTACCCTTGATTGTATACCTGTGGGAGTACTTGGTTGTACCATTTCTTGCACATTTGGTGCATGGACAGCTTGCTGCCTATCAACATATGCAGGTGGATTCACATCCTGGAAAGTGATTCTCCTCATTTCCACATCCCTCATGGGTGCCTTATGCATCTTCTTCTCATTGAAGACCACATCATGGCTGCGTATGATCTTCTTTGCTTCTGGATCCCAGAGACGATAGCCCATCTCTCCACTTTCATCATAACCTAGAAAGATGCATTTCCTAGACTTAGGATCTAGCTTCTTTCGAAGCTCTTTTGGCACATGTGCATATGCCTCACACCCAAATATACGCAAATGAGAGTAAGAGGGCTTCTTGCCACTCCATGCCTCTTCAGGAATACCACCATCCAAACTCTTACTAGGTGATCTATTGATCACATGCACTGCAGTCTTCATTGCCTCAGCCCAAAAACCACCAGAAAGACTTGCATTGGAAAGCATGCATTGCAACCTTTCTTGAATGGTACGATTCATCTTTTCTGCAACTGGATTTTGCTCTGGAGTACGAGGGGATGTGAGCTCCCTCTTAATCCCACGTGTATCACAGAAATGCTGAAAGTCATGAGAGAGATACTCTCCACCATTGTCAGTCCGTAGGCATTTAAGCGTTCTAGCTGACTGATTCTCAACCAAGGCCAGCCATTTCTGAAATACCTGGAACACATCACTCTTCCGAGCTATAGCATAAGCCCACACTTTCCTAGTTGCATCATCAATGAATGTCACGTAGTATTCAGCCCCGCCTAATGACCGTGTAGGCATGGGACCACATACGTCTGAATGCACCAAATCAAGCATTTCAAACTCTTTCTTTCCCCTTCTTTTATGGGCTGATTTAGTCTGCTTCCCATAGAGACAGTGCTCACAAAATTCAAAATCAGAGAAACTCAAATGCGGTACATAACCCAAACGGCATAAGAGTTTCATTCCATTCTGGCTCATGTGCCCCAACCTGCAATGCCACAAAGAAGTGCTTGGCTGCTCGGTTATTGCAAAAACATGATCAAATACCCCTGATACATGTAAGGGATACAAAGTCCCACACTTGGCACCCCTGGCCAAAAGCATAGAGCCCTTTTGAATTTTCCAACTCTGAAAGCCAAAAGTGGTGTGAAAACCAGCATCATCTAGCTGACCCACTGAAATAAGACTCTTGGTCAGCTTAGGCACATGTCTCACATGTTTCAAAACAAATGCAGACCCATTTGCAAAAGAAAACTTTATGTCACCTGCTCCCACTATGTCACATGCATAGTCATTTCCAAGATGCACACAACCTGTCTTTCCACTATCATAAGTGGAGAACCATTCCCTATGGGGAGTAACATGGAATGAAGCACCAGAATCCAAAATCCAATCCTGGGAATATGCATCATCTGAAGTGGTAAGCAACTCTGCAGATAAACTAGACATGAAGAGAACATCATTGTCACTATCACGTGTGACTGCATTGATTTCCTCGATCTTCACTTTTCCTTTGTCCTCCCTTGGACTCTCTTCCTTTTGATTTGCACCCCAATTTGCATTCTTTTTCTTATCCTTTTGCTCTCTTTTCAGCTTGTAGCAATCCTTTTTCATATGGCCCTTCTTGCCACAATGGTAACACTCAATGTTCCGTGCCCTGGATTTGCTACGAGACTTCCCTCTTTCTTGGGACTTCCCCCTGAACTGTGATCTGCCCCTTTGCACATTTAAGGCTGCATCCTGCTTGTTGCCATCCATAGACTTCCGTCTAATCTCCTCGGCCAACAAGCTACCCACAACATCATCAAATTTCAGTACTCCACCAGGTGCAGAGTTACTGACAGCTGTACGGAAGGTATCCCATGAGGATGGCAATGAACATAAGAGAAATATTGCCTTAGTCTCCGCATCAAAATTCATTTTCTGAGCCTGAAGCTGGCTGAAAATAATATTGAATTCATTCAAGTGAGAAGCAATGGAGACCCCTTCCTTCATCTGCAGCTCAAACAACCTCTTCATGAGGTAAACTTTATTAGAGGCAGTTTCCTTCTCATAAGTGGCACACAGTTTCTTCCACAAATCTTCCGTAGTCTGCTCATTTACTACTGTGAAATAAACTGACTCTGCAAGATGAAGTCTAATAGTAGACTTTGCTAATGCATCCAACTCATTCCAATCATGCTCAGACATATCCGCAGGCTTAGCTTCAATACCTGCCAAGGGTTTAATCTTCTTCTTTTGAATAAGCACATCCCTTATCTGCTCTTTCCACAAAGAAAAGTTTGTCCCATCAAACTTTTTAATGCTGAAAAACTCCTTTTCAGACATGGAAGAGGATGCCATGATGCAAATGAAACAAAATCCCAAATGCTAGTGCATACAAGAGAGAATCACACCAAATACCAGGTGCACCCAAATGTGTATGCCACAATAGAGTGAAATATCACCAAAACTCAAAACTCAAAGCATCTGACTCATGTGCATATACTATGCATCCATATGAGCAAATCTGGCCCAAAAGAAAATGCCAATAAGTGCCAAATGACTCAAGCATAAACACTGTCCACTGGCATATATATCAATAATGTCTCATCCAAGAGAGCATAGCACTATCAGTGCATCACCTGCAATGTGTCAAAGCTGTCCCTCAGCTTAAAATAGCATCCATGTGCAAAGTGTCCATAAAAAATAGCATCCCACAAGGCAATTTGGGCCTATCAGCGCATCCAACAAGGACCGCAACGCATCCAAATGGCCTATAAATCATCCACTGCAACCCAATGCATACCACGAATGAGCGCACACTGCTCAAACTGCAACCAGAGTGATCTGCATAAGGTATGCTCAAGAAATCATAGTCCCACGGTAATGAGCGCTACTGAAAATAGAACCTGAGATGCTTCAAAACATGGGCGCCATTGCATAATCGGACTCAGCAAGAAAATCTGCAAATATCTCTCTTCTGCCAGAACTCCAAAATCCCAACCGATGAGTGAGAAATGGGAGTCAACACTTATCCACTGCCATGTGGCATAAATCTAAGGTTTCAAAACCTTAGTATGAAAAATGCATAACAGAGAGACGAAATCGAATACACATAGATTTATAACTCTGAAAATCCTCCACCGAATCATGCAAGAACTGATAGGTAGGGGTTTTTGGGCATCCGGAACGCAATGGGACAGACGGTTTTGGAAACCGTGGCCTCAATCACTGGGTCCAACACACGGACTGAAAAACGTTTTTGAAAACAGAGCTATCTGTAAACTCCACCGGAGTGCGAATGATGAGCAACATAGAAGTTTTAGGACCTCCTGAGTCCACCGGAACTGACAAACACCCGGGCAAAAAACGCAGGAATTGACACTGTGAGTCAGAAATCCACTGAAATGATCTCTGATTCAAGAATGAAGGTGTTTCCAAGCTCCTGAAGTAATGTGGACACCAAAAGCAAGCAATAGTTGCCTCCACAAGTCAATACGGAGTCTCTGTCATCGAACGAAACAGGGAAAAGCTCAAAAAACGACTTTTTCTTTGAAAGCTCTTAACAGGCTCTCAAAACCACTTCGCAAAGCCAAAGTGACTTTTCCAAAGGTTCCTCCAAGGTCTCTGCACACTTGGATGCAAGTAAAGTCGCCCACAAAGCTTCCCACAGAGCTTCTCCTTCCTCCCACAGAGCTGCTGAGCTTCCAAGCATTCACGCACGCTCAGCTAGATCACCCGAGCTCTGATACCAGTTGAGAGTGCTCTCAACGGAAGCAAGAACGGAAGAGGGAGAGAGAGCGAGAGAGAGAGACAGAGAGCCACACAAGTTTGGTGGGTGCAGAACCACCCTAATCTTCTTTTTCATTCATTTATATATGTGTTTGAGTATTGTACATAACTGGGGTTAAGGCACAGTGACCTTTAACCCCACAATTAGGCTGTTCCTTCTTCTTAGTGCAGGCTTGCACATGCTTCACTGGACATTGGCTAAAGATTCTAGCTGCCATCACTGCCTGGAACGTTCAGAGACTAGATGTACAAAGGCTATGGATGGCACCTAGGTCCAGCCGGCTCATTCAGAATGACACACTTTGACGGCTATTTGGTCTAGGATGTAGGGTTCCTCTAGGTTTACTTCTACTGAGTGAGAGGGTGTCCTTTGTTCTCTACGATCATCAAAGGCTTGACATGGCATTTCCAGCCCTAGCCCTGGTTCCTATCTAGTTTTCATGTGTTCAGACTTTGTCAGTGGGTTTTTACTACCGGGCTTTCATGCTCTGCGTGATGCCTTTCCGCCTTTACTTTTTCTCTCTTGGTTGTTTCTTTCTTACTTACTAGAAGTCCATTTCGTGAAAAAGTATGACCTTGAGTTGTAAAAGGTTTAATAAGTGTGTTTTGCGTCTTAGTTGATGGAGGCAGTCATGGGAGGTGATAAGGCAGCCCAAGAACGACTAAGAGCAAAGGCTGAAGAAGCAGAAGCAGAACGTCAAGCTGTTCTTGCTGCAATGGAGGCAGAGAAGCAAAATCCAGTTTGCATCTAGCTTGATCTTTCCTACTGTATTTTTTGTAAACTTACTTATAACACAACCTTTAGCATTTTGTTTTACTAGAGATGATTATTGAAGGTTGTTTCAATTTCATTGTAGAAAATTTGTAGTGGAAAATAATCTATCTTTTTTAATTTCTTCTTAAAAGAAAATTACTTTTACTCCAGGCACTCCGATATGATGAGAAGAAGATGCATACGATTTCTGATATGAAATATCATGTATGATCACTTCACTCTATTCTTCTGAATATGAAGACAAATATGGATGTAACCTATATACATAGGTAGATAGATTATGTATGCTAAACATATATACAACACGCACGATGCATGTGCACAAAGCCTTGTGCGAAGAGCTTTCCGAGAAGTAACAATATTGTAAATGAAGGGGGACTCTATCACGGGTACAATGTTAATTGGGGAATTATCCCACATCACTCTTATGACATGGTTAGGGTTTGGAAACCACAAGGCTCTCTTTTTGTGTATATAATACCACTTTGTTGAAGGTACAAATTATCCTACGGTCTATCATTAGTCTCAGCTATTGGATCCTCCTCCATCTTTTTCCCCTCCTCTTCCACCTCTTTTTCCCCTTCCACTCCCTTCTCTTGATCATTCTCTCTCCTTTCCTCTTCAACCCTATCTAATTGTCTTGCCTGCCCTCAACAAGTGAGCATAACGGTGCTAGGGTGGGGTTGACACCTCTCCCCTCTCTAGGTGGATCTCTCCCTCTCCCTTCTTGCACTCCCTTGCCCTCACTTTGTGTTCCACGATCTCCTCATGAAGGCCAGCATGGTTAAGTTTGTTGTCATCTCTTCTTGTGTTGACTTCATTTATGGTTTATCATTTCGTGAATGGGGGTTGAGGCAGCAAAAGGCCTTTGGCTTAGAAGGCGTCCTTGTTCTATGTGTGCCCTTCTCGAACTACACCTAGTTTAAAACTAACCCTTGAGTTTTTTTTTTTTTTCCTCCCCCCCCAAAAAAGAGACTTCTATTAAGTAAGAAAGAAATCCGCTAGAGCAAGCTCTGTGCGGAAATACACCATGCTAAGCATGTAATAAAAAACACCTCGGAGGAATGAGGTAGAAAGAAACCAAGGCTGAGGTTGAAAATGCCATCTCAACCCTGTAGAAGTCTCAGCAAAGAAGGGAGAGTCTCTCCAATCTCTGAGAAAAGTAACTTTCCTAGAGAAGGATGCTCGAGATGATCCGTGCATGGTCGCCCAAATGGCCATCAGAGTGTGTATCGTATCTGTCCAAGTACTGGCCAAGATCTGAGAAGGGTGAACCTGAGAACCCTCCAAAGCCTCAGTGCATTTGGCTCTCCAAATGTGTCATGCTGCAATGCTAGCTAGGATCTCCCATGGAGAGTCGACCGAGGAGTGAGCAGCCCTGAAAAGAGTGGCCGGAACATCCTCTAGAGAGCACGACTCCACAAGATGTCGTCGGATGTGAAGAGCCCAAGAGGAATCAAGTCTCTCAAAAAATACCAGGGACCCTGAAAGAGTAAGCCAAGCCACTGATCCCCAGGTCATATAGAAAGGTAGGCGAACAAAAGTGCTGAAAAGTCTTGCAATCCCCTTCCGTATGATTCTCGCCTGTCTGCAATCCCAAAGGCAGTGCTGTATTGTCTCCAATTCAGAAAGGCAGCGAGGGCAAGAAGGGTCAGCTCCGAACTTGCTCCATTCCCCTCTCTCCTACCCTCTCTTTCTCCTCCTTCCTGCGCCCGCGTTCAGAGCGTCCTCGGTAGTAGTTTCACGGATGGATAGACTGAAGGGGGAGACGGAGGTAGGCTGAGGGGGAGGCGAGGGGAGTTGAGTTAGGAAGGAAGGGGGCGGGGAGGGAGAGGGAGGAGGTTTTTTTTTTTTTTTTTTTTTTTTTGGGGTGGGGGATCTCCTTGGGGGGGAGAGGGAGGGGGCGGGGGAGGAGAAGGGGCAGGGGGGCTGGCGGGGGAGAGGGAGGGGGCGGGGGAGGAGAAGGGGCAGGGGGGCTGGCGGGGGAGAGGGAGGGCGGAGGAGAAGGGGGCAGCAGGGAGGGGGGTGGGGGAGGAGAAGGGGGTGGGGGGGCTGGCGGGGGAGAGGGAAGGCGGAGGAGAAGGGGGAAGCGGGGAGGGGGCAGCGGGGGTGGGAGGGGGAGGGATGACGAGGGAGGGGACGGGGGAGGAGAAGGGGGGCAGGGGGGCTGACGGGTGGGGGAGAGGTAGGGTCGGGAGGGAGAGGTAGGGGCAGCAGGGAGGGAGAGGTAGGGGCCAGCGGGGGGGGGGAGAGGTAGGGTGCGGAGGAGGAAGGGGAGAGGGAGGGTGAGGGAGGAGGGAGAGGGGGCTGGCGAGAGGGGAGGGAGGGGAGGAGCAGCGAGGGGGGGCAGCGAGGGAGAGGAAAGAAAGAAAGAAAGAAATTTTATTAAAGGTCCACGGAAGGCCATACATGGCCTATGGGACACAAAATCATCCGAAAGGAAAATACATCATCAACGATGCGCCAACTAGGTGGCCTCATCGTAATACAGCTAAGATGCCAAAAATAGCTACAAAAATCCTAGATACAAAATGAAATGAAATAGAGTACCAAAAATGCCTAGATACAAAATGTAAAATATGAAATATGAGGAACATCGTCTTCCCTAAGGGGTCTGTGATCCAAAGAAATGATGGAAGTCATGGCCATCGACCATGCCTCCTGCCATGAGTGTGAAGATCTGGGCAAGTGTCAAGTGGGCTGCTGGCGGTGCCAAGTCTCCATGGAGCAATCTCCTCCGAAAATGTGCCATCATCCTCCGTCGTCTAGAAATAAAGCGACGGGTACGGCCTCTGTGTAAGATCATCCTGCGGTGCTGCCGGATCATGTCATATGTACATCCTCGGGGTGGAACCATCGGTGCTCTCTGGCAAGATGGGCTATCTCTGTGCTCATGGTCTTGCGCCTCGTCCTGCTCCTCATGAATAACCAGGTCTCTGGCAGGGATGCGACGGTGCTCTCTGGGGAATCTCTCTCTGTATCTGGTGATCTCCCTGATGAACAACGCTAAGCAATACTGATCCTCATACTCCATAATCCGAGAGAGAGGTCCAAATTCGTGCCCAAATAAACAGTGAAATCTGCCACGGATCTCATAATATAAAGGGCATCTACAAACAAAGTGCTCCTCAGTCTCCACCTCCCCCATAGTGCAACAAGGGCATATCCTAGTCTCTCGCCTGGGTCTATGTCCGGTAGCTGTACGACGCATCCTGCCGGCCTCAACGTCTAATCTGTGGGAAGATACCCTGAGCTGGCCCAAGGCAATTCTGAGTGAGTGCGACATATAAACGCCGATATATCCTGGGGATATGATGAAGCCATCCTCTGAAATCCTGAGAAAATGGTCACAATATGTGGCCATCTTAGTAGGAAGCTTCGTGGGATGAACCCAAGTGCGAAACGTGTGTAGCTGCAACAAATCTGCCCTGATAACCTGGCTGAGCTCATGTCGAGTGAGAGGGAGGCGAGGAGCATCTATGCTGTATCGAAATGGTGGCAGCCTATCCATATCCAAGCCTAGCGAGGTGAGCCATGTGGAGAGTGTGTGGTACCAACAAAAAGTATGACCTCTCTCCGCTAACATCTGCGAGGATGTCAGTGCTAGCCACGGTAATCGTGCTCTGCTTGCTGCTGAGTCTCCGAGCGCCCTGATCCTATGCAAGTATGTAACTGACTGAAATGCTGCATCTAGCGCTAGGGGTGTAGCTCCGAACTCTGCGAACGTAATCTGATGCGGTACTGTGGGCTTCGCTCTGATCAATCTGGAGAACATGATGATCTGTAACCTCTCTACTCGTCTCCAATCTGCAACACTGAGATCTCCTGCCCAAAAGGGGCTAGCATACATGGCTGCAGGGCTCACCAGCGTATCGAAAAGTAAGGACTTCGTGTCGGGATGCTGAAAATGTGACTGTGCACACTGCCTCTTGAGAAGAGCCAAGGCGGCATACCCTCTATTGATCCTATCTCATGCTGCATGCGTCATGGTGAAGACAGGACCTCTAAATGTGGCACCCAAATACGTATACTCCCTGACTAGCTCCACCTCCTGCCCATCAAATGTGAAAGAGAACTCGCCTCTCCTATAAACCTGGTATGACGTGTTGAAGACCATGACTTTGGTCTTCCCAAGGTTTACAGACAACCCTCTGTCCTGACAAAAGCTGTGGAGTGCATGGAGATGTGCCTGTAAACCCTGCTGGGAGGAAGAAATAAGAACCACGTCATCTGCATAGAGGAGAATCGGTATCGTGGATCCTACTAGTAAAGAACCTGTACCACCCATCGTATGTATGTACATCTCTAACTCATCGATATAGAGACCAAAGAGTGTCGGAGACAAAGGACACCCCTGCTTCACCCCTATCGTACTGCGTACTTCCCCCGATAGCCCCGCCCGTGCTCTGACTCTACCTGTGACTCTCTCATACAAGGCCATGATCGCCCATTGAATCTCCCCATTGAATCCCAAGTCATGAAGTCGCTGGAAGAGTCTGAAACGCGGCAAAGTGTCAAATGCCTTTCTGAAGTCCACGAAGCAACAATAGAGCCGTTGCTTACGTGACTTCGCCTCCTCAATCAAAGCCCTGAGTGTGAAGATATGATCTAGAGTTGAGTGCTCTGCACGAAATCCTGCCTACCCTCTAGCTCTCATGCCTGTCGCCTCGGCATGGTCATTTATATGTCCTTCTAGAATGGTCGCATAAATCTTGGCCATGACATGGCCAATCATAATGGTCCTGTAGTTCGACGCCTCCAAAGGATCCCCCGACTTGTGTATGGGTACTATAGTATTTTCTAGCCAACTAGGTGGAAGACCTGTACAAATGGACTTGTTAAAAAGATGGGAGAGGACTGTAGCTAAGGCATCAATCCCATGGATTATATACTCCGCTTGCAATCCATCATGGTCCTTAGCTCTCCCAGTCTTCACACGATGAGCTGCTGCTCGGACACTATTGGATGAGAATAAGGCAGAGGAGTTGGGTCTAGGCACATGGGATAAGTCGATCTGTGGCTGGTCGGGAATATCATATAAAGTGGAAGTATAGGCAAGCCAAACCTGCGGGTCTGTAAGAGGAGTTTGAGATTTCAAGTGAATGAATTTCTTCCAGAATTCCTTGGAATCACAGCTGAAAAGTAAACTTCTCAGCTCCTCCTCATTCCGGGCTAGAAATTGGCACTTTTTGCATCGCACCAAACACTTGTAACTCTTCTTGGTCTCAATGAGGAGGGGAGACTTCTCCTGTGTCTCAAGGCGAAGCTTCCTGCAGAGTTCTTTACACTCCTCATCATACCATCCATTACAAGGCACAAGACCGACTGGTGGAGGACTGGATGTGTGGCAAGTGACGGGGAAGGACTTGTGGGCTGCCGAGATGATGGAGGTATGTACAAGGTCCCACCGATCCTGTGTGGAGGGTAGGGCATCGAGAAAGTGCGGACGGAGAAGACTACTCAGGTGCTGGCTATAAATATCATCAAACTGGTGGTCAAAATGAACCTCATAGTATGGCTGACGCTCATGATGTCTAGAAGGGGGGGCATGAGGAATCTGGGTAAGAATAAAGTGCAGACGTGCATGATCGGCTCAAGGCATAAAAGGATCGACTGTGAGGTTATGTACAAAAGGGATTAAAGTCGGGGGACCCAAGACGTAATCAATGACGCTCGTACCACCACCCGCGAAGGGAAAACATGTGGCTGTGGATGAATGCGGCCACTGTCGAAGTCCATTATAAATGACCATGCCATGCGATGAGAGAAGCTCCAATAGGCGATGTCCCTGATCTGTCACCTCTACCCCTCTATCTGAAGATAAGCGTGGAAAACTCTCATTTGGGGCAGCTGGAACTAAGACTGGGTCCTCAGCAAAGTCCAAAATCTCTGCCTGTCTGTCTGATGTCCTCGCGTTGAAGTCTCCTAAAAGGATGACCTCTCCGCGGCATGAGTACTCCAATACATCGGCTGACAAATCCTCAAAAGGTGACTGTCCTGGTCCATCTAAGGCATAACGAGACTGTCTCAGGGGAAACTAGCATACTGCAATAAACAAGTCTCTCAAGGGGGGTCTCCTGATCCGTACCCAAAGATATCTGGCCCGATGGTCTCTCCTCATGACTGTGAGTATCGATCTGAGATGCTCTCTATAAAGAACTGCCACACCGCCAGATCCTCTGACTCCTCCTGATCGTCTAGTCTGCTGTCAAAAGACAGACTCCCAGGCATACCCTGACACCTGCGGCAAGCCTCTCTCTGGGCTCTCATGGGTCTCTGTAAAGAAGACGATGTCCTGATCAAAAAGGCCTCTCGTAAGTTGCCAGGCTGAGCTGTGAGGGAACCATTACAGTTCCAAACTGCGAAACTCAAGCTATCTGGCAGGCTACGTGTCCCATAGGCCTCGTGTCGTCAACTGTGGGCTCCATCCGATCTAGATCGCATAGCTCCTATAAAAAGTCTGCCCTCTCTGATCACGGCCCACTTGCCCTCACGACGGGCAACATCCCTCTGTGCAATGAGACGTCTATGCTCCTCCCACTGAAGAGCTGTAAGGTCCTCATCCATGTGAATCTGTGGATGGTCCCTCAATCTAGATCTCCTTCGTAATACTGCGAGACGGGCCTCAGCATCTTTGAATCTGATGATAAGTGGCTGGTGCCGTGCTGGATCCCGGCCCACTCGATATGCAGCTACTATGCCATGATCCTGTACTCCGAGTGTCCCAGATATGAAATCTGTCGCCTGATCCATGGCTGATCTCGTATCTGATCGCTCAACTTCACGGATGCGGATGTTGAGGGCCTTCTAAGCTCGCTGCTGACTCTCGGCAATAGTCTCAGAGACTGTGGTCTGCTGGGCCTGTGGGGCTCTATGCACAACGTCCACCCACTCTGAGGTCTTCTGTACCTCTGTTTGCAGTGTGGCCAACCTCTCCTCAATTGCTGCACTAGCTGGAGGAGCTACATGCAGCTGCTAAAGGCGACCATCGCATGCCACAACATGCTCCTGAATGCGTGCCTCCAGCTGCACTATGCGCTCAGCATGTGTCCGTAACTGGATGTCCCGATCAATATCTCTGGTATGAAGCTGGCGAATATGGGAGTCCTGATCAGATCTATGACTCTCAACTGTCGATAGCTGATCAGTCAGTGTGTGTATCTGTGCTGTGAGAGACTGAATCGCAGCGCCCTGAAGTCTGCAAGTCTTCATGCACTGCATAACTAAATCTCTCAAGCGCAGATTATCTGCCAGGACTGCTTCCGCTGTGGAGGGTGAAGGGGAGAGGGGGTACAAGGATGAGGGGGTAAGAGGGTAAGAAGGCGAGTAAAGGAGGGGTGCAGAAAATGGAGGTCCTGAAGGGAGAGATCCGGTAGGAGGAAGTAGGGAGTCAGGGACCGAAGAAGAGCCTACACTAGGGGAGGAAGGGGCTGAAAGGGAGGGTCGGTGGGAAGAGGTGGGAAGAAGCTGGGTAGGGACTAGGGGAGGGGAAGAAGAGGAGGGAAGAGGCTGGGTAGGGAATAGGGAAGGGGAGGAAGAGGAAGGAAGAGGATGGGTAGGGAGTAGGGGAGGGGAGGAATAAGCAAGGGAAAGGGCTAGGGAGGAATGAACGGGAGCAAGAGGAGGAGGTGAAGCTGAAGGAGGGGGAGGAGGAGGATTGAGTAGAGGAGATGGGTAGGAAAGGGTTGGGATTGAGGCAAGGGAGGTAACCGGAAGTGATGGGGGAGATGGAAGTAAAGGAGATGGGGTAGGAGCCACAGGAGGATAGGAAAGGGTTGGGGTGGAGGCAAGGGAGGTCGTTGGAGGTGGTGGGGAAGGAGATGTTAAGGGTAAAGAAGAACTTGCCTCTTCAGCTCTTGTACTACTGCCTATGCTTTTATCTTTCTCTACTTTTGCTCCTTGGAGGGCCATGGTGGAGCTCCTTGTTTGTGGCATCTCCTTACTCCTGGAAGTGCTGAATTCTCTGCTCAAAACTGCCTCTGAGGGCCATGGTGGAGCTGCTGAATTCTCTGCTCAAAACTGCCTCTTTTTTGCCCCTTTTTACTCTGTTTTTTGTTTTCTGTTTCCTGCACTTTAAGGACACTTGCTGTAGGGCTATTCACACCGGGGGGGGGGGGGGGAGAGGAGTTTAAGACTTTCCTTAAACCCCCTTCCCTTCCAACAGCCAGGATCTCGCTCCTTTCCACAAACCCCCTTCCCTTCCAACAGCCAGGATCTCGCTCCTTTCCACGAGGGAGAGGCTTGCGCAGGGAGGGAGTGGGCTTGCGGGGCTGACACGAGGGAGAGGCTTGCGCAGGGAGGGAGTGGGCTTGCGCTGAGAGGGACTGTGCGGGCGCTGAGAGGGACTGTGCGGGCTGGAGGGACAAGGCTTGCGGGCTGAGAGAGAGAGAGAGAGAGAGAGAGAGAGAGAGAGAGAGAGAGAGAGAGACGCTGAAGCTGGGCTTCACAATCCAGTGGAGGGAGAGGGAGAGGGGGCTGGCTGAGAGAGGGAGAGGGAGAGGCGGCTGGCTGAGAGAGGGAGAGGGGGGGGCGGTACCTCACTGGGAGGAGCAGCAGCTCATCTCACCTAACCCTTGAGTTGGGCTAGGTGTTGAACCCAAGTCCTGTCTGAGGTTGCTTGTCTGAGGTAGGGTCTATTCTCTTTTAGAGTTACTACTAGAGGACAAAGGTTATGAGTGTGAGGTTCGAGAGGCTGGTCAGTTTATTCAAGGGGGGCTCAGCCCCCATAAAAGGGGGCCTTTGGGCCTCATTTGGCATCACTTGGAGCAGCCCTCAGAGAGTAGGAAGGAGCAGCACGAGGACCATCCTTGTGCTTATATTTAGGAGGTGAAGGAGGCCTACAAGTAGCTGTAGACTTAGCTCAAGAGTGGCTGCCCACCTAGGCTGACTACCGGGCAGAAAGGTGGAAGGATAAGAGGAGCACACGGGCTCAGAGATTTAGAGGTGCTAGGCAGATAGTAGGAGGACCTTTTGGTAAGACCGGAGGACCACAGTTTGGTGGGACTTTGCATCTCATTTTGTATTGTGTTCGGATAGAAATATATCAAAGTTGCTTCTATATTTGTCTTGGATGCACTGTCTATTTGAAAGCTTGCACACACATCTATGATTGTGAAGTACACAGCTAATGAAGTTTGATTCCATAGTAGTGAAACACTTCCATGTGTAATTCTTGGGATCATCTATCAGTCTTCCGCCTATGGGATGCCCTCTGGTGGGAGTTCCATTGCAAGGACCTTACTCAAGGACGACCTTGATTCATTGCTCAGAGGAATTAACTTCGGGTGACTGAAGGATTGTACCCAGGCGAGAGGCTCAGGTTCTCAAGCAGGTTTCTAAAGGATTGTACCTAGGTGGGAGGCTCAGGTTCAAGCAAGTGTATGACACTTTATTCCTTTCAGTTCATTATCATGGCTAGCAAATATAAGATCCCTAATTTTGGTGTGGGCAAGCTCAATGGGACCATTTACCCATTGTGGAAAATGAAAATTCGGAGCCACTTGAACATGACCATAGCATTTGGTACGTTTAGAACTAGTGTAGTGTACAAGGCAGTTGGAAGATGCTGGTACCTAGAGTGCTTGAGTTTGAAGGCTGGTTCATGATTGAAGGTGGTGGTGCCATTGGGTCTACCAAGGATGGACCTGTATACCAGCATGGTGTGTTGAAGCGGAACCAGACCTAGTGGAGCAAGAGCCACTGGATGAAAAACCAGAAGACTATGATGACACCAACGTGCTCTAGAGGGCTATGACACGGGAGCTATTGGAGCACCGTCATCGACAGATTGGGATTGGGCCAATGTGGGTCAGTGAGCGGGGGTGTTGGATTAGGGTTGGTCACCTCCCCACTTGTGAGCCCCCGAATGAGGAGTGCATGGGGGGGGGTGGACAATAGAATAATAGTATTCAGTTTGGGGCTGCCATATGGACAGCAAGCAGGTTGCCATGTGGGCAGCACAAGGAGAGAGATCCTTGGTAGAGGAGAGCCTCCATGGAGGGAAGATCTAGGAGAGACACTTCAGAGGCTGCCCACAGATGGAAAGGGAAGGTCTGGACAGGGTTTTCAGCAAAAGAGGACTATGTGGACAGGGTGCTGACATCAGCAAGGTTCCTGACAGCACAGCAGGACGTATGAGAATTCTTGAAGCAGTTCCGGAGGCTGGAATGGTGCTGAACAGAGGCAGGAAGAAGGTGCACAGGCTCGCGGGATTTTGGAAGGCATATGGGCATGTTTGGGGGTAGGAAAGAAGGATGGATCTGCCTGGGCTAGTTGCTGGAAGTCATGTGATGCTCTTGAGGTGGTACAGAAGGTCTAGGAGCATTGAAGGGTTGTGCTCCTTATCCAGGACTTTTATTCATTATTATAAGCTGTTACAGACAAGAAGCAACAAATAAACAATCAATACTTAAAGTCAATTGTTCGAAAGCACCTGCCTCCATGAATTCATAGGCAATGTTTGAAGGAACATGGTGGAAAGAGGGAGAGAGAGATGGTGCGCTAGGGAGAGAGGAACTGATACTCAAAAGGAGACACAATGAAATGAAATGAAATGACTAGAGCAATGAACAAAAATGAGAGTACTCACATGTAGACCAAAGAGCTTGTAGCTTGATACTTGATTAATTTGACACTAGACAAAAACAACTCTTATATAAGAGCACACACACACATATGAACACCTATGCATATGGGATAACTCCCAATATGACACGTGGCATCCATAGAACACACTAGACTAGAACTCACACTAGAACACACTAGAACACACCAAACTGAGCCCAAGCAGCTCCTACGAGCTTCCCCTCCCCCCCTCGCCGTTAGCCCCTACCTCCCCCCTCGCTCCCCCCCCCTCACCGCGACCACCTCCACCCCTCCCATCCGCCCTCGACCCCCGTCCCCTCTCCTCCCCCCCCGCCGGCACCCCGCTACCCCTCGCCTCACCTCCGCTCCAGCCGCCCCTCGCTCCATCCCGCTTCCTCGCTCCATCCCGCCCCCTTACCTCCGCTCCATCCCGCCCCCTCGCTCCAACCCGCCCCTCGCCCCCGCTCCAACCCCCCCCTCGCCGCCGCTCCAACCGCCCCCTCCGCTCCATCCCGCCTCGCCTCGCCTCGTCCCCCCCCCCCTTCTCTCCAGCCCGCCTCGCCCTCGCCCCGCCTCCGCTCCATTCCGCCCCTCGCTGCTCCCTCGCCATCCACCCCGCTCCAACCCGCCCCCTCGCTGCTCCTTCACCCCCTCGCTTCACCCGCCTCCGCCTCATTCCGCTCCCCCCGCCCCCCCGCTTCACCCCTCCACCCCCGCCATTCCAACTTCACCCCCCCCCCCGCCCTCCCGCCCCCTTCCGTACTCCCCGCATCCCGCAACCTTCGCCCCGCCCTCCGCTTCGACCCCTCCGACCCTTCATTTCGCCTCGCCCGCCTCACCCCCAGGCTCCACCGCCGCTTCATCCCCTTCTTGGGTGGCAGCCTGTTTTTCTTCATGCGGAAGCTTGCAGTTAGTCTTGGCGGTATGGCGGCCCCCAGCCCGGATCCGGAGGCCCAGTCGGACCCTCCCTCTCCAGATGCCTACCGCGTTATCCTGACAGAGCAACAATCATCCCGTGTTCAGGAGGTAGCCAGTGACTTTGCTCGTACCTCTGTTTACGGTAGAGTCATTGGACACTCCCCCTCCAGGTCTACCATCAGCGACTGGCTCCAGTCCACTCTCTTGCTAGAGGATGGCCATATTGAGGAGGTGGCCCTTATGGGAAGGGGCATCTTCTGGCTCAAACTCTCCAGTGAGAAAGCTGCGAGCAATCTGATTGCCGGTTCCCCCACATCGGTGGATGGGAAGATCATCATGATAGTCCCGTGGTACCGTGGTTTCAGCGCAGCGGATTTCGATACTCGGTTCCGTATACCTCGCCACCCAGTGACACTAGTTTTTCCAGGGCTTGCTACTGAGCTGCGGCCGATTGTCAGGGACTTGGGCTCCCATTTTGGCTGGGTTATGCACGACACCTTTGCCGACGCGGTGACCACGGCAGGAGCTCCCCGAGTCCGTGTGGCTGTGGCGGATCCTGCGACTCTCCCTGCAGTGATCGAGATCGTGACAGGTGCCGGCAGTATCACCTAGAGCATGATAGTCACCGGACAGCCAGGTCAGTGCCTGCGGTGCCATGGCTTTGGGCACTTGGCGACTGCTTGTCCACGCTTTGCCAGCTCGTCTCGACCCTCCCCGCCCCCGCCCCCTCCGCCCCCACCTCCCCCCCCCGGACAGCCACGTCAGGAGGAGCCGAGGCAGTCGGAGCCTGGGCCAGAGGTAGTGGGCGGTTGGACCGAGGTTCGAAGGAAAAGAGGAAAGAATAAGAAGATTTCGGATAAAGGCAAGGAGGCAGAGGTCACCCTTCCTGCAGCAGCACTCCAGAGACCTGACAGGCAGATGCCCCAGGGACCTGGGAGAGCTTCTTCTTCGACGACAGCCCGCCCTCCACAGCCTCAGATCCTCCTCTCTCCCACCCCCCCGCCTTCTCCCCAGTTTCCCCCCCCTTCGCCCGCCCCGCAGTTTCAGCCCCCGCCTCCTTTTCCTCAGTCTCCTCCCCCTCCCCCTCCCCCTCAGCCCCAGTTCCAGATACATCCCCATCCCCCTCCCCCCCCTGCTCCCCTCGCCCCTCCTACAGAGTTAGCTGCACCGTCGCCTTCCCAGCCGAGTGTAGCCTCCGCTCCACCTCCTCCACCTTCTCCGCCAGTCGCCTCCGTGGAGCCCGAGTCGCCTATCCCGCAGCCTCCTCCCCCTCCCCCCCCGATTGCAGGACACCCGGAGTCTGTACCACCAGTGGAGCAGGTTTCCCTTCCCGCTAGCCCCTCAGTGGCAGACTCAGCTGGGTCTCAGCTCCAGGAGAGAGAGCTCCCTCGAGACTTTTACAGATCTGGCCCCTGGGACTACCTGGATGTGGCCGACCTTGGGACCTTCCCGGCTTGTCTCGACATTAGTATCTTCATGCTCCGCAAAGGGGCGGATGGGAAGATTGCTGCCTTGGCTCCCAGGGATGGCCCTAGCTTCACCTTCACGTTCCTCAGCGATGGCACCGAGACCTGGACAGACGACTCGGTGTGGGAGGCTCTCAGAGAGCAGACACACGCCCAGATTTGCTTCTGGATAGGCCCGTCCGGTGGGCAGCTCCTCGAGACTCAGTGGTCCGAGGGCGATGTGCGCTTGCGGTGGCGTTGCACTGCCAAACGTTTCCGATTGATCGTGATCCTCAGACCCCCCCTGGCATGGCCTCTTCCCTAGGATGTCAGAGCTTGGTCCCAACAGAAACTCCGAACCTTCTACGGGATGACCACTTCAGAGATCTTGAGCTGGCTCGAGAAAGCATTTGCTCATGGCACTAGAGGCCTCTCGCCATTGCTGAAGGTGTTGAAGAACGGGCAGGACGACCCCGTCTCCCCCTCCAAACCTTCTCACAAGCGGCAGCGCCTCCACTCCGATATGTCTGATTCTTCTTCGACTTCGACTGCGAGCAGACAGCTGTTCGCAGCCCCCCATCCCTCTCCATGAGCCTACACCTCGTATCCTGGAATGTGAACGGGTTTCACTCTTCGAGCACCCGTGGTCCCAGGAAGCTCATTTTGCGTCAGGAACTTCAGCCTGCAGTGTTTGGTCGATTGGATGTACTGCTGCTCCAGGAGCACAAGCTTTCTGCGGCTCATGCCCGTAGCTGCGGGAAGGTTCTCCCTGGACGCTCCTACACTTATTGGGAGCCTTCGATCGGCGCACAGGGGAGGAGCGGGGGGGTCTGTACCTCCGTGTGCGAGCAGTTAGCTCAGTTAGTTTTCGGTCACGGCACGTTGATCCCAGGCCGAGCCCTTTGGGTAGGCCTGAATTTGGAGGGATCCAAGATAGGAATCCTCAACATTTATGCTCCCACAGACCTCCGATGCAGAGCCACCTTCTGGAGGACACTTACAGGGATTCTTCCAGACATGGATTCCTGGATTGTTGGAGGAGACTTCAACAACCTGGAGACCTTGGAGGACCAGCAGGGTAGAGATCCGGAGTTCACAGGTATGGCTCAGGCAGAGCAGTCAGCTTGGGACTCTTTCATCTTCGCGACAGGAGGGAGGGACAGTTGGAGAGACCCGTCCTTCCGGCGTTGGCACGGGAGCCTGGACTTCTCTTGGGGCTTCCGCAGGGAAGGAGGCAGACTCCTGGAGCGGCTTGATAGGTTTTATGTCAGTGATTGGGCCATCAGCAGAGGTGGCCAGGCGGGCATTGTTCCAGGGATGACACTCTCCGACCATGCGCCTGTGCTCCTTTCATTAGATTCGGCAGCCCAGACTCTCCCCCCCCGATCATGCAGGATTCCCGATTCCATCTTCTCGAGGGTGGACGTCCGTAGCAGCATTTGCAGTCTTTGGGACAGAGACTGGGGGGAGGGCGTGGATCTGATAGACTCGGTCGCGCAGGCTCTGCAGGAGTCCAGCCAGATCTACCAGCTCGCAGCCCTACAGGTTCGACAGGATTGGTGGGGCAGAGAGAGAGCTCTTCGGAGGGACCTCGCCTCCATTCAGCGACTTCAGCAGTCTTCCCCGGGCTCGGAGGAGCTTCGGATCCAGGCCCTTCGAGCCAGAGCCCTCTTGGAGGAGACCCTCCAGCGTCGCTCCGAGTTCTCCTATCACGCCTCTCTCTCCTTCTGGGCCCGGAAGGGTGACCGGATGTGCAGGGAGTTCTTCAGGACACACGGCCAGAGAGCTGCAGGTGATCAGCTACGGAGTCTCAGGACAGCGGATGGTCACATCGTTACGGACCCGGGGGAGGTCCTGGGGTTGGCCACTGACTTCTACAGGACCCTCTTCCAGCAGGAGCCACTTGCCCCTCGTGCTAGTCGTGACCGTGAGGAGGTGTGGAGGCACATTCCATCCCTGGTCCAGCCTAGCATGCAGGCGACGTTGTTGGCGCCGTTCACCTCGGATGAGATGTTGGAGGCCTTGATGGCTATTGATGGGCAGAAATGCCCAGGTGAGGATGGGCTATCCCGAGCTTTCTTCACCTCCTTCTGGGACCAGATCCATCAGCCCCTCCTTGCAGCTCTGCAGGGGATTTTCAGCAGCGGTCAGATGCCAGAGAGCCTTTCCTCGGGACTGATTTGCCTCATCCCGAAGGGAGGAGATAGACAGGAGATCCGCCAGTGGCGTCCGATCACTCTCCTTACCACTGCCTACAAAATCTTCGCCAAGATGATCAGTGCCAGAGTTCGACCTCTACTTCCAGACCTCGTCCATGACACTCAGACAGGCTTTGTCCAGGATCGCAGTATCCTGGATAATGTCTTCACCTTTTCAGAGGCGGCGGAGTGGGCTCAGTACAGCGGATCACACCTTGCCATTTTACTTCTCGACTTCGAGAAGGCCTACGATCGCATGGATTGGTCCTTTTTGGAGGGGACTCTGGAGCGGCTAGGTTTCCCGGCAAGCTAGATTCAGGGTATCTCAGCTTTGTACAGGACAGCGTCTAGCAGAGTCATCATTGGAGGCAGGATGGGTGAGCGATTCAGCTTGGAGAGATCAGTACGTCAGGGCTGTCCCCTGGCTCCTTATCTGTTTCTCTTCTTCGCCGAGGCCATGACTTACTACCTTCGGGCGAGGTCCACAGGGCTCAGGGGTGTTCGCCTTCCACTCCGGGAGGACACGGAGCTTCTGGACTCAGAGTACGCAGATGATACAGCCCTTTATGTCCAGGACGATGAGAGGATGCTAGAGAGGGTGCGGATGGCCCTGGAGGTTTTCTGCTCGGCCGCTGGTGCGAAAATCAACTGGAATAAATCAGTTGGTTTTCTCACAGACCCGGGGGCGTGTTCTCAGTGGGGGCAATTTCTGGGCTTCAGATGGATTCCACGTGGACAGACAGCTAGATACCTTGGCTTCCAGGTTGGCCTAGACATTACGCCAGCTCAGCAGTTTCTCCCGGTGCTAGATTCCATCCGACGGAAGCTGGCTTTCTGGAGCACTGCTAAGCTTTCCCTTGCAGGTCGTGCTTTAGTAGTTAACCAGGTCCTTCTAGCCACGGCTTGGTATGTGGCTTCCTGTTGGTGCTTCTCGAGATCCAGCGTGGCACAACTCAGGAGGTTGGTTCGGAACTTTCTTTGGTCTGGGGAGGATGGGCATAGAGATACCAGAGCCAGGGTTGCTTGGCAGACAGTCATTCTTCCGCAGGCTGAGGGTGGTCTGGGGGTCATTGATCCAGAGCTTCAGAGTCAGGCCTTGTTAGGCAAGCTTATCATCCGCGGTTTGCAGGTGGGCAGACGTGGAAGATGTTACTTCAGCAGGGAGTCGGCTCTTGTGTCCCGCGCCGAGGTGGAGAGTGGCTACCGTCCTTCAGGTGGATCTTCACTTCCGCCCCGCTCACTCAGCCCCGCTCCCCACTCGTTCGTAGCCTCCTCATGGTTTGGAGGCGGCTCCGTCTCAGTCTCATTCAGTCCCAGCCCAGCTGTCAGGAGGAGATCGATCGCCAGCCGCTCGTCTAGAATGGGTAGGTCAGAGACGCCGAGGGCCTTCAGTTGGGGGAGAGATCACATATCAGGTGGGACGGCTGGATGAGGGGGCCAGCCCGGTCCCTTCGAGTTTGGAGGGATACGTACAGACATCTGGAGATGGCCGATCTTGCAGACGCAGCTGGAGGTGCACGCGGAGTCCAGGCGAGACGCACGGAGATCGACGGTGCGATCCCAGCCGCTTGGTTGGCTCCACCTGAGCCTCAGGTCCTCATGCCTGGAGACACCCACTGGCTGGGACAGTTCACCCCCCGTGGCATCCCACTGGTGGTCGCAGGACGTTTGGATGACTCCTCTATCGCCTTCTTCGCGGTTTCAGGGGATGGACGACTCAGGAGAGAGGATGCGCTCATCGACCCCCTACTCCCGTGGCAGAGGGTTAGGGTCGTAGGCCTTCTAGGGAAGGTCTGGCATACCGACCCTAGTATCGAGCAGGACCAGTTGCAGCTTTGGCATCTTTGGCTCTGGGAGGGGCGGGCCTTGTCAGAGCTTGAGTGGGACCCAGGAGAGTGGTGGTGGCCAGAGATTGTGACAGGACAGGGGCCGACTTCCTTCTTCGCTTACAGCACGACTCTGGGCAGGCGAGTTCTCGGGAGGATGCAGAGCCGCCCCCCCACCCAGCGTCCTAGCTGGTACGCACAGGGTATTTCCAGGTTCTTTTTGCAGGCATTCTGGAAGGCCTTGTGGGAGAGCTGGCGGCCGCGGAAGATCTCATACTTCCTGTGGCTTCTTACCCACAAAGGTCTTCCAGTGGGGAGCTGGTTGAGGCAGATAGGCCAGGACGGTTGCTGTCAGATTTGCCATGCGGATGAGGAGTCACCAAAACACTGCCTGTGGAGCTGCACGCGCGCCCAGGAAGTGTGGAGGTGGACTTTCGGGCTTCTTACTCGTGCAGCACCAGAGCTAGGAGTGATCACTTGGGGCGCGTTCTGTTGGTGCAGCACCACACCTGGTCTTCATCACTTGTTCGAGGCATGCCAGCAGGACCCCACTTTCCTTATCACACAGGGGACGTGGGGGCCGCTCGAGGGTATCCCACAGCACCTAGCAGAGGCTGATACAGGAGTTCGGGAGAGGCAGCCAGTCTGGGAGATTATCAGCAGCATTACAAGATGGCACATCTGGACCTCGCGCTGCGCGCAGATCCTCGGTGGCACCTCCTTATCGACTGCCCAGATCATGGCGGAGATTTGGAGTGAGATTATTCATACCCTCAGAGGCCAGTGGGACCAGATTCAGGGAGACTCCCGGGCTGGTCAGGAGAAGCGGAGACGCTTCCTCCAGGCTTGGGACACACAGAGCCTCTTCTTCGAGCAGACTACGCAGGGCCTTCGGTGGCACTACTCACCACCCCGATGGCTGTTCATTCACACTCAGCATATCCCTCCGTGAGAGTATGATTTATTATGCTACCTTTTGGGCTGCGTCCGGTTTGTGAACGCAGCCCGTCAGCTATAAGCTGACCTCTTGTATCTTGTTCTCGAAGTAATATAATTAGCACTGTTTTTTCGGCAAAAAAAAAGAACACACCAAACTGACTTAACTTGGTTTCATATTCTAACATCCCCCCATGAAGGCAAGGTGAGAGACTATTGGAATGGAACCAAGGACAGAACATGACACTGACAAGTCTAAGGTGAGGGATTATTGGAATGGAACCAAGAACAGAACATGACAATGACGGTCATCAAACTGTGCACCCTATGTAACTCAGAGGCTAAAGTCTGAGCGTGTTCAAAGATTGTTGATCCAAGCACTCTCATGGCTTGAGACTCAACATGCTCAGAGGCTCATGTTATAGCATGGCTACATGACCAGCTCATAGGTCTAGGAATACACCACCATCTTGGAACTCGTCCAAGCCTGATAACGAGACCTATCAAGGCCAATACATGGCTCCCACAATACATCCCCCTCTAAACCTATCAAACCCAATACATGGTTCCCATAGTACATCACCTCCTAGCTCTAGGGGCTAATAAGAGACATGGAGCCACACACCAAAACAAAATAGGAAAATACATCTTTGTAGGAGGACTATCCAAGGTAGAGAACCTTTGACTCAACACACATGATTTATTTGCATTCATTTTGGGGGACAACCTAGGGCAGATTACCCTTGACTCAAACAAGAAAGTAGTAAAGATATATTTCATTCATTTTATGCATAGCAAGGGCAGAGAACCCATGTGCCCAAAGTAGCTACTGCACAAAATTGTGCACATCCTGCTCATCGATGATGTGTCGAAGATGCTCATGTCAAGGATGCCTCAGAAGATGTGTCAATGAAGACCATGGAAGCAGCCATCAAGGGCAATCACGTCATGACTCTCAATGTGCCAATCAGAGAGTCACCAAATGCATAGAAGAGGCTCAAAAAAGAGCGAAAGTGCTCAAAAAAATGAGCAAAAATGTACTGTAGGAGATGACGAGGTATGAAAAGAGTATTCCCCGCTATCAGAAGCCTCAAGTCAATGTACCGGAGTGTCGGTACAGTTGAAATGACTTGTGGGTAAGCTCGGGAACCTCAAATCACTCTTGGAGGTCACGAGAGTCCAAATCTGAGCAAAAAATGCCAAAAAGTAGCCTAAAACTACTCGAAATCGCCTTTTGACAAGTTGTATAGACTCCTGGTTGCGCATCCACCTGTAGAGGTTTGTACAGCTCAAAAGGTCAAAAAACAGCCGCTCAAAAGGTCAAAAGGCTTTCTATCCATGGAGGGATTGCAGTGAACCTTTGGAGGTCCAGGTTCGGAGCCGACCCTACATGCCCTCGATGCCTTTCTGCTTCGGAGTCTATTCAGTATTGCTTATGAGATTGCAGACAGGCGAGGTTGATTTGGATGGGCGTAGCTAGGATTTTCAGTCACTTTGCCCATTCCCCACTTTTTATGACATGGGGCTCGGTGGCTTGGCTTTCTCTTACAGGACCTCAGGTTTTCTATGAGGGAGTTGACTCCTCTCGGGCCATTTCGGTTCGACGTCATCGGATTGAGTCATGTTCGTTGGATGTGGTACCACACCTTCCTTTTACAGCTGTACATGCCTTTGTGGATACTTCTTGGGAGATTCTAGCGAGCATAGCAGCCTGGCATATCTGGAGAGCCAGATGCACAGAGGCTATGGAGGGTACTCAGGTTCATCCCTCGCACACATTGGCTAGTATCTGGACAGACATCGTACACACTTTGATGGCCGTATGGATGGGTATGCAGGGGGACTCCCGTGCAGCCTCAGCTAGGAGGGCTTCTTTCTTCAGGGAATGGAAGGATTCTCCTTTCTTCTATGAAACCACTACAGGGTTGAGATGGCACTTTCAGCCTCAGCCTTGGTTGTTCTCCACCTCACTCCGAGGGATTTTTTATTTATCCTCATGATTTCATGATGTATTCCGCTTTGAGCTTGCTCTCGTGGCTTTTTTCTTACTTAATAGAAGTCTTTTTCTTGGGAAAAAAAAAACAGCCGCTCAACTGCTCCAAAACTTTAGAGGTTTGTACAGCTCACAAGGTCAAAAAACCGACTGCGAAACTGAAATAGAAGTGCCCCCCCTGGTGCCCAAGGTAGGCGACCAAAAAGTATGGCTAGAAAGCAACTTGCCTGACTTGGCACAATCTCTAGAATCCAGCTTGTGCTCTTGAATAAATAAGATATCAATGGAACCCCCAGTAACACCTGGATGAAGCTGATCCCGGATCAGCTGTATACGGCGGCGATGTGGGATGCCACCTAGGCCCTGTATGTTCCAACTAATAATCCTCATCGATGAGAGGATGTAGAGTGGAACACCTTACCCGACCTAGTGGCGGAAACAAACCCCTCAATAGGGGAAGACCTCCTGCTCGAGGAGGGAGGGATGGAACCAAGTGGCGGAAAATCAACAGGGGAAAGAACCTTGCCACCTGAAGAAGAATCCCTGTCAACAGGAAACCCAATCACTGGCTCCCCAAAAGTAGCGAGCACAAAATCCTCCTCTAGGAAATCTGAACCATCTGCTAGGGCTGAAAACGAGTTCCTGTGAAGCAAGCCAGACACCAGAGTGCGATGGATCCCTTCTGAGCGAAGAGGATCAATAGTGTAAACCATCCCCTTCCCCCTATCCAAGGGAGGAAGTGAGGACTGCTCTCTATCCTGTGTCTGCCCAGCCGTGGAGACCTCTACTGCCTCAAGAAGAGTGTCTGCCACCGCTGGATCTAAGGAAGAAGCTACAACTGGGGAGGAGGTCGAAGCTTCAGTGTCTCGGATTGTGCGAGGTGAGACTGGAGGGACAGCTTGAGGTGAAGCAGAGTCCACTAATGTACCCTCGTGAACTGAAGGAGGGATCTGCACACGTGTCAAAACCCGCTGGAGAGCATCGCGTGCCCTTGAGGTAGGTGGGGGTCGAGGAGCAGGTGATGGACCTGTACCACCCCCTTGTCGAGGCCGAGGAGCAGGTGCTGGACCTGTATCACCACCATCCTGAGGAGGACTGCCATGCAAAGGTCGAGGAGCAGGTGCTAGACCCGTACCAACCCTGTGTCGAGGCCGAGGAGCAAGTGCTTGGACCTATACCACCCCCGTGTCCCCCCTGTCGAGGCCATGGGGTGGTAGCTGTACCAGAGGGCTTCTTGGGCCTTTTCTTCTTCCTGGGGCAATCCCTGGCAAAGTGTCCAATGGTCCTGCAAATCCTGCACTGGTCCTGTCTGCGTGAAATCTCTACTCTCTGGCAAAAAAAGGAACTATCCGGGCGCTGGATCATAACATGATCCATCTTGAGGTTAGGATCCTTACAGAGGACCCTAACTCTAGGTACCCCATCAGCCTTGGTTGGCTCTGCTGCAGTCAATGGCAACCCAGGGAAGGGTGGGATCTCAGCAACTGCGCCAAAATGCTCCCCAATAACAGAAAGAAGTCGAGGGTAAACCTGGGGAAGCCCGGGGAATCTGATGAAGAGCGAAAAGATTTCCTTATCTGCCTCCACTAGGTCGAAACCAATATGAAAGGCTTCAAAGAAGATCTTCATGTGTCCCAGGTGTAAAAACTCAGCCTTGAGCATAGTGCTCGCAGCCTCTGGAGTGTCAAAAACAATCTGGAAAAAACCTCGTCCTAGAAGACGAACATCTAACAATCGTGGAGTGAGGTCTGGGGGGAGAGCTGCAAGCATCGAGTCTCTAGCTTAGGATCTGGAGGGGTGAGACCCGAAGATGTGTGCTAGCAACGTGGTAGAGCATTCAATCTCTACATCGTTCTTGAGCTGCTGCAACTCGTCTTTAGAAAAGGTAATAGTTTTTGCGGCCGGTGGAGGTGGAGTAGGATTGGCTGACGGAGTATCCATCGCCAATCGAGGTGAGGAGGCCGACTCTGACAATTTGAAGGCTCCTTCCGCTCCAAAAAAAAGCTGCGGAAGATAGGGGGGTAGAAAATAGAGAAAGGAGGTGAGGAGGGAGCGGGGGGAAGGGGCGAGGAGGTGAGGGGTAAAGGGGAGAGGCTGAGAGGCTGAAGGGGAGGGGGCAGGCTGGGAGGGAGGGAGGGGGCAGGCTAGGGAGAGGAAAGGGAGAGGAAGGAGAGGCAGGAAGGGGGTGGGCTGAGGGGCAGGGAGGGGGTGGGCTGAGAGGGAGAGGAGAGGGAGAGGAAGGAGAGGGAGGGGCAGGGAGGGGCCGGTGCAGGCTGAGAGGGAGAGGAGAGGGAGAGGAAGGGGTGGGCTGAGAAGCAGGGAGGGGGCGGAGAAGCAGGCTGAGAGGAAAGGAGAGGGAGCGGAGAGGAGGAGCAGGCTGAGAGGAAAGGAGAGGGAGCGGCCTGGAAGGGGGAGGGGCTGAAGGGGAGGAGGAGAAGGGAGGCAGGGGCTGAGGGAGAGGGAGGGGCTGAGGGCAAGGGAGAGAGGGAGGGACAGGCTGAGGGAGAGGGTGCAGCAAGAGAGCGGGGAGGAGCTGCCCGCATACAAACAAACCTGTCCCGCACCTTTCTAGGCCGTTTTTTTTTTGGCTTTTTTGTCCGTACGTCTGTATGGATCTGTCCGTACAGTTGCGCGACAGTGCTGGGAGTTCGTGCGACTTGTCGGAAGGTGATTTCGAGTAGTTTTTGGCTATTTTTCGGCGTTTCTGCTGAGATCTGGACCCTTTTCAGCTCTAGCCTTTCCCGGGTGTGTTCCAGCAGCTCCAGGCGTCTCCATACTTCTCCATGCTCTTCCTAAACATGTATTGTGTTCAGAAGTACTACCAACAGCTTCAGCTCCTTTGTCCTCTCTAGCTTGTCAGTGGACTGTTTTGCAGGTGGTTCCGGCCAAGGTGCGCTTTCAGTAAGTGTTTTGAGCTGTGTATTTCGCTTCAGGACTGTTTTTGCAGCCCATACTCTTGCACTCTCAGGTGCATTTGCAGATACTCTGCATTGTTGGGTGCATTTGCAATTACTTTACAGTTGTGGATGCCTTTGAGCTCCATTGGATGCATGTGAGCACTCGTGGGTGTGCTATTTCAGATTTGGGTTGTGCATTTTTAGTTTTGGATTGCACTTCAAACTGCAGCAGAGTGCAGTGATTGGTTTATGCCATTTTTTGCAGTGATTGCATTGTGCAATCAGTGGCATTTCAAAGTAGTCAGTCATACTTTGCATTTGCAGCAAGCATTAGTTTGGGATTTGTAGGCACATTTGCAGCCAGTTGCACTTTTGGGACTTGCAGTTCTTTTTGCAGGTACATTTGCAGCTTATGGGTATCCCATTTTGCATCATGTCAACTTGTTGTACTTTGAGTCTCTGGTCAGGAACTCCCAGCAACAGTCACACCTAGGTCACATCATGGTCACCTGAGCAACATGCCAAGGTTGTTAGACCTTGGTCATACCTAGTCGCATCGTGTTCAAATGTGTTCACATCTTGGTCACTCTGGAGAAAACAATACGTGACTTGGACATGACTTGACTTGACTTGGACATGACTTGACAATACATGACTTGTACAGGACCTAGACATGACTTGGATATGACTTGTACAGGACCTAGACATGACTTGGATATGATGGGAGCAATACATGACTGAAGAGAGGTTGCACAAATTCATCCAGATGGATATGCAACCTATGGGAGTACATGAAAACAATGTCATTGTGAATCAATTCACAACCCCCCTTGACATTGTGAGAATGTCTCTGATCCCCAAGCCATGTCGATGTCGTAAGAAAAGATCTGTTGACAGGGCTTTGGTGAAGATATCCACCACATTGTCCTCAGATGGACAATAGATGAGATCAATGAAGCCATCAGAAATACAATCCGGTACATAATGATAATGATTTTCAATGTGTTTCATGCGAGCATGAAAGACAGGATTGTTGGCTATGGCAATGCAACTCTGGCTGTCACAGAAGATAGAGTTTGCTTCGCCATCCTGTGCATGACAAGTCATGCAAAAGCTTCCTTAACCACATCAACTCCGTAGTGGCTGAATTTGCTGCTTTGTACTCTGCTTCACTGGAGGAAAGAGAGACTCGCTCTTGCTTCTTACTGAGCCATGAGATACAGGCTGAACCCAATGAGAAGCAATAGCCAGTAGTGGACCGTCTGTCGTCAATGTCCCCTGACCAATCTGAGTTGGTGAAACCACTCAGCTTTAGATCACAATCTGAAGCATAATGCAAGCCAAGAGAGAGAGTGCCATGGACATATCTGAGAACCCTCTTTGCTACATTCCAATGTGTGATCATGGGACAATGCATGAACTGGCTCAAAAGCCCTATGGCATAGGAATATCAGGCCGTGTGGAGCATAGATACATCAAACTGCCAACCAACTGCCTATACAAAGTGCCATCAAACTTTTCAGCAGTATCATGCTTACTCAACTTGAGTCCCTTTTCCAATGGAGTAGCCACAGGTTTACAGTTCTCCATTTTAAATTTCTACAACAACCCCTTCGAATACTTTCTCTGTGACATAGAAATCCCATCATGGGTCTGTCTAAACTCAATGCCAAGACAATAGTGCAATAGGCCCAAATCTGTCATGTCAAAGTTGTGACATAAAGCGGACTGCACTGCTGCGATCTACTGCAAATCACTGCCAGTGAGTATGATGTCATCCACATATAGCACCAACATGACCAATTCTGATTTTTGCTGCAGAACATACAGATTTGGCTCTGTATGAGTGTTTACGAAGCCAAAACTGATCTATCTTCTGATACCACGCACGAGGTGCTTGCTTCAGCCCATATAGAGCCTTCCTGAGCTTGCATACCTTGTGCTCTTGGGGCTGATGTACATAGACCTCCTCTTTAAGATCTCCATTGAGGAAAGTGGTCTTGACATCCATTTGGTACAATGACCAACCATAAAACGCAGCAAGAGAGATGACAGAACGAATGGTGGTCATCTTGCCCACTGAAGCAAAAGTCTCCTCATAATCTATCCCCTCCTCTTGTGCATACCCCTTGGCAACCAAACGGGCTTTGTATTTCTCAGTTGTGCCATCTGAATGGTATTTCACCTTATAAATCCATTTCGTGCCAACATATTTTTCCCAATGGGCGCATCAACCAAGTCCCATGTGGCATTCTTCTCAATGATTCCATAGCTTTCTACCATGCCGGATTATACTGAGCATCCTTGAAGCTCTGAGGCTCATTTTCAGCTTCCATCACTGAGGTCATCAAGGCAAAATTGACCTTTTTCTGATTTTTCTGAGTGCTGGCCCTGGTTTCCCCCAAAGTAGGCTGATCCTTAGCATCTTGAATGGTCAACCTTGCCCAATGTGGAATAGATTTCTCTGCTGGCATCAGCATCTTTAGTGGCCTCATGACGTTGATAATGCCTCCAAACATGAGGCTGTCTATTTTCATTAATTGGCTGCAAATCTGAAACATTTGAGGGAGAGCCATCCTCAACATGTGGCAAGCCATCTGAACTAGGAGAAGTAGAAGGGGAAGCATCAGGAAACTCCGTCTCATCATCCTCAAACTGGATGATGTCCAAAGAGGTGTCATCGTATGGTGGCAAATCTGCAATAGCAGGCTGCATGCACTCATTCTCAGTAAAGAGAACATCTCTGCTGATTATTTCCTTCCTGGTAGCAAGAGTATAAAGCCTAAATCCCCTGCTATCAGTGCTATACCCCATGAAAATGCATTTGACACTCTTGTCATCAAGCTTTGTCCGATGTGCATCTGGAACCAAAGCATATGCCACTGAACCAAAAATTCTGAAATGACTAACCTTTGGCTTAAAGCCATACAAAGCCTCAAATGGAGTCACATTAACCAAAGCTTTGGTAGGGCATACGTTTTGAATATAAGTGGCTGTCACAACTGCTTCTCCCCAAAAAGCCTTCGAGACTCTCTTGAATTTCAGCATGCATCTCGTCATTTCCATGAGAGTACGATTCTTCCTCTCAGGGAGTGGATTCTGCTGTGGTGTGTAAGGGCATGTCAAGTGATGTTTCATCCCATGCTGCTTCAAAAAATCTTGGAATGCATGTGACATGTACTCTCCCCCTTATCTGAGTTGAGTGTTCCAATTCTAGAATTGGTTTGGTTCTTAGCCATAGCTTTGAACTCCTGAAACCAATAGAACACCTCATATTTTTCCTTCATGAGAAAAAGCCATGTGAACCTAGAGAAGTCATCTATAAAGGTCACAAAGTACCTTGCTCCTCTGTGCGTGGGAATAGTCATGGGGCCACATACATCACTGTGCACTATCTGCAACACTCTGGTTGCCTTGACCCAATTCTTGCCTTCTTTACTGAATGGCAAGCGATGCAATTTTCCAAGTGCACACCTCTCACACACTTCATTTGCTGGTTGCTGTAATTTTGGCATCCCTGAGTCATATTATTGTTTTACAAGTAGGACAATGCCCTGTGATGGACATGTCCAAACTTGGCATGCCATAAATCAGCTTGGGAAGTGTTTGCTCAGCCATTACCTTCTGATCATAAGGCTGAGCATCAAGCTTGTATAAGCCTCTATCTCCTGTTGCCACAACCTCATACCCTTTCTTTGGATCCTTGATCCTGCATTGGTTATCTTGAAATTCGACCAACATATGTTGATAATGGGCTATGTTTGAAACTGAAAGTTTTGGGACACATCGTCTCTCAACATGGGATTGCAACTGACATGGACAAAATCAAAATCATCATGGAATTGCCTCCTCCTACAAATTCTAAAGGTGTACAGGTCTTTATGGGACATGCCGGCTATTATAGAAGATTTATATTGCAGTATGCCATGATAGCTAGACCACTTTACAAATTATTAGTGGAGTTCTTATGGACCGAAGAGTGCGACCAAGCCTTTGAGCTTTTAAAGTGGCACCTAATCACAGCACCCATCCTTATATCTCCCAATTGGGATATTGATTTTCATGTTCATACTAATGGATCCAAGTATGCAATTGGGAGTGTGCTTTGTCAACCTGGTGAACATAAGAAAGACTACCCCATCTACTTCGCCAGTCGACAACTCAATGATGCAGAGATCAACTATACAACCACAGAAAGAGAAGCCCTAGCAATGGTGTATAGTGTAAAGAAATTTTGGCACTATCTACTCGCAAATGATTTTGTCTTCTACACTGACCATCAAGCATTGCTTTATCTTGTGAACCGTTTGTGTACCACAGGATGAATAACCAGATGGCTCCTCTTGCTGCAAGAATTCAACTTCAAAATCGTGGTCCGCAAAGGTGCCCAACACTACATTGCCGATCACATGTCTCGAGTCAAGACAGGAGAAGAAGCCACTGGAGTAGAAGACGACTTACCAGATGCCACACTATTTCAAATAGATGCTGTTCCAGAATGGTGTGGAAATATCATTGGGTACTTGATGGCAGGAAGACCACCCCCTGACATGAAAGCAGTAGATGCCAGAAAATTCATTCTAAAAGCTGCACCCTATCAACTCATTGCAGGACAACTGTACAAGATGGGCAAGGACCAGAGATTAAGAAGATGTGTAATGCCTCATGAGATCCTGCCAATCCTGAGTGAAGTCAATGAAGGCATTGCAGGAGGACACTTCCAAGGGGAAGCCACAGCAAGAAAAGTTCTCCTCGCAGGCTACTGGTGGCCAACACTGTGGGCAGATGCCTATGAATATGTAAAAGGCTGTGATGTATGCCAACGAACTATTAAACCACAACACAAAGACTTCAATCCCCTAACAATAGTTGTTGCACAACCACCATTTGAAAAATGGGGGATTGACTATGTGGATCCCATACATCCAGCAGCAAAAGGAACACAGGCACACTACATCATTGTGGCCACTGATTACTTTACAAAATGGGCTGAAGCTAAAGCAGTCAGAAAGGCAGATGCCAAAAGCACAGCAAGATTCTTATACAAACATGTGATCACCCGATTCGGATGCCCCATTGAAATTGTGTCGGATAGAGGCACACATTTTGTCAATGAGGTAATCCAAGAACTCTTGTCTGGCTTCATGGTCATCCATAGAAAAAGCACACCCTACTACCCCCAAGGGAATGGACTAGCAGAATCCACAAACAAAATCATATGCAATATCCTCACCAAGGTAGTAGAACCGCAGCATTCTGATTGGGCAGAGAAACTGAATGCAGCCTTATGGGCATACAGAACCACATTCAAGGTCAGTACAGGGAACACACCTTTTCAATTGGTGTACGGCCTTGAAGCCATAGTCCCACTCGAATTTGTAATACCAAGTCTACGCATCGCAATACAGGAACGCATGGGTGATCATGAGTCCTTGAAAGAAAGGCTCTGTCAGTTGGAAAAGCATACAGAGACAAGACGAGTCGCTTATCATGCCATGACAACAGAAAAACGTCGAAGAAAGGCATGGTTTGACAGGAATCTGAAAGCTAAAGACATCAAGGAAGGCGACTTAGTCCTGTTATACTATGCCAAAGTACACAAGGGAAAACTAAAGGATCTAGGTCAAGGACCCTACCGAGTACGAAAGATGAATCCCATCGGAGCTGTGCTACTTGAAACACTAGATGGAGTCCAATTCAACACAACCATAAACGGGAGCCGACTGAAGCGCTACTACATCAACACGCGCCGACAAAAACAAAGATTTGGAAAACCAAGTCTTCCTTAGTTAGGATTAGATTGTATCATGAGCACTCACTTGCATATGTACGTCTTCGCACATATAGGTAGCCTCAATCGATTTTACCTAGAGCTCAGAAGTGATGATGAGTTCTAGCTGCCCTATGAAAATCCCAGTAAAAAAAGCATATAGTTAGTCCCTACTTAGCTATTAGGTCACGTACACTCACACGCTTTCGCTTAGACACATAGATGATTGCATGAATAATTGTACCCCACACTTTCATTCCACACTCTCAAAGGATGTATAACCACCAAAAAAAAAAAAAGGATCTCTCTCCCACACACACACAGAAAGGTCATACAGGCATGCCAATAAATTTAATGATCAATGGTACACTACATGTACATGGATGCAGGTTCAGAAAAGATGCCGCCACTAAAGAGGATGCGCAGAAAGAGCCCACCGCCTCAACCACGGGACCCCCTCCAGAGTTCGCAGCCATCTACATCCTCTCAACCACGGAGACCACAGGCGTTCGTGGTCCAAAGCGATAGCTCCAAAGAAGATTCAGTGCATGTCCAAGCAGAACAAATGCCACCCCAGTCACAGCCGGCCTACACAACCGTTAACAAGGCCCAATCATTAGAACTTGTCTGGCCACCCACATCGACTTATGCTCTTTCCCAGGAAGCAACATCTTACTTAGAGCAACGGGGTCTAGGCAATTTGCATGAGAGCCTCAAATCCTTGGAGGACAGTCCTATCATGACCACCTACATCAAGGACTTTCTCCACTCTTACTACTCCAGCAATGCAACGGATGGCAAGTACGGTACAATCACTGTACAGCAGAGCCCACTGAACATTATCCTCGATAGTACGGTCATTCAAAGGGCTTTCTCTCTGCCAAAACAAGGTGGCCAATACCCTAAACGGTTTGCTGATGCAAAGTTTATCGAAGTACAATCTCTTCTCACCAAGGGTACCCTGATCCATAGAGATGGCATATTGCTTCGCACAATCCTTGACCCTCGCCTCAAGGAAGCAGCACAATTTCTATCCACCATCCTGGGAATAAAGAACGGCAAGGAACGCTTCCTTCCACTCCGCACATTTGTTTTGCTGAGTAGGAAGCTAAAACAAGACTGGGTCCAACACTTCGTCATTTTCTTTACCAAAAAACTCGATGGTTCTTCAGGCCAGAAATGTAAAATTCCGCACTTATTGGCTATAATCATAAAAAAAGAACTACAAGAAAGAGAAATGACCCTGCCCCAGTCTCCAAAGCCAATTGAGGAGTTGGACATACCCTTCTCACCAGTATGGGAGCCGTCATCAACTGCTCCAGCTATCACATTGATAAGTACAGATGCCTTAACAGAAGTACCTATTCTGGAAAGCAGGATTGCGGAATTGCCCCAGGAAATGCTACAGCTCGGTGCACAATTGCAACCACTAAGTCTCCACCAACAGCACCAACCCGAGCTCGAGACAATGTTGGCACCCAAACCTGAGGAACGATCAACACCAGAGCTTGAGACCACATCAGCACTCGAACCGCCCATCGACGCCATGCTAGTCGATGAGCCCCAAGGAGAGCTAGTGCCAAATCAGCAGTATGACTATTGTATACAAGGGACTGAAATGCCATTGGAACAACCTCCCCCAAGTACTACAGAATCATCAGGATGGCTACATGGGCACCACTTATATCAACAAACCTCATCACCGTCTGTCATTCTCCAACATCAAGCTAGCCAAATGACCCAAATGTCAGAACTCTTCACTAGCTTGGCTAAGGAAGCATATGCAAGAGAATTGGAAAGGCAGACGGCATCAGAAATCGAAGACCAATTCCAGGCAATCGCCATAGAGGTCAAGGCACTTCGGGAACAGATAGATGAGAAGGAGGTAGAAGAAGTGCACATGAACCAGGCTCTCCAAGCTCAAGAGAAGGCCGTAAGGGATGTGACCTCCAACCTCCACCAAAGTCAAACACAACTGACTGCGGCAGTAGAAGCAATGGCAATCCTACAGACCTCCTATAACTCCCTAACATCTGCACATGCGCAACAAACAGAGGTAGTGGCACAAGCTCGACTCACTCTCATTCACAAAGAAGAAGAGCTCCAGGATTGCAAGGACAAGCTTGAAGACATGAAACAATCTTTGGCAGTACGTGCCTTTAGCATTGATGAGCTTACAAGGGAATGCCGACTCTTAAAAGACCAACTTGCTACTGTTCAAGAGGCCAGCACTTCACAAGCCTAGTTCTTGGACCAATGGTCCAATACCACTGAAGACATTTCTCAACATGCAAAGGTCACCTTGCAAATAAAAAAGCTTAAGGAGGCATACACAACCATCTACCATCAGTACAAAGAAAAAATGAATGAGATGCACTCCCAAAAAATAGCCATCTCCAAGCTTAAACTCCAATTGCTAGTGCACAACAATGAGGCATTGGAAGACAATACCAATGACGCCCCACTACAATGCACAACCGTGGTGTACGAAGAGCTTGTGGCTGCTCTACAAGTGGAAGATCACCTCAACGCACGCGTGCTTATCCAATGGAAGCAACTCCAACTCAGGATCATATCTGCTCATCCAACAATCAACTGGAAACGATCAATCGGGATTAAAACCTTACGCATAATTTGCCAAGACTTGTCTAAAGATGAGAAGAATATCTTCTGCCTGTCTACACATGCCGGGTTTATAACACTCAGGACAGATGCTTTCATTGCATATGTCTGCCTCGTGGGTAGTCCTCCCCTCAGGGTTATTGCAGGTTTGTTGCCATTGCTACAAAGGCCATCCCTATTATTTGCACGGCACGACATAACCGACATCCCACCCATACAGCTGATTGTCCCATCGCACCAGCACAAAGAAGTGTCGGAAGATGACAACGCCTATCTCACATCCAACTTCCCATATCTAACCACTCTTTCTGCCAACATCATAACCTCACTTCCCCTCGCTGCTACCACCCTCTTAACCTTCCCCGAGCTCCATCCTAACATCTATTCCCTCCATCGTCTCTTTGCTCATGCCTCTCACCATTTTCAACTTACCTAACAGTCACAAACTTACGAGCCCCTCACACCTAGCTTTTTCCCCTCCCTTGCTAATCCTACCCTTGAGGATTACCAAGCTGCTCAAACCATTTGCCCATTTCTTCCCCCCTCCCCTCTGCTCCCCCTTCCGCCACTATCACTCATCCATATTTCTCCCCCATGTCCCCTGATTCTCTCCCGGCCCCGTCATCACCTCCGACACTTCTGGTGCTTCCATCAGCAGAAAATGATGCAGTATTTGATTTTGAATATCAGGATCCGGATAATCCAATTCGTACACCCATGCCAAGTTCCACTGATGGGTATGATTTTGATGAGATACCACTTCCCAGTAACCCCATCAAGGAATTTTGGAGCAAATATCCTGATATGAAAACTCGTGGTGGATGGACCCTGGGTAACTTTCCTACCAATCTTCGTCAGCATCAAATAAGTGAAGGTTGGATTAGCAAATTGGATCCACAACCTGATTGGTGCCGTCCCAAGCTCTTTGATGTAATCTTCTTAAAGGAGTACTTACGGGCACCTCCATGTCTCAGAACCCATCCCAAGTTCTATGCAGTTCCACGGCGTAAAAAATGGGAAGCCAACATACACACTTTGGCTGAAGATCGAGTCATTAATTGGCCAATGATCGAACCCTACTCTGGTGTAGAATGGAATATCCAAGGCACCATGATCCGAGCACTTCAGCAGCATGAACAAACAATGCGCGGCAACATTGATCGCTTCCTTCGCCAAAGTGCCATATTCTGTAAAACATTAGAATTAATTCTAGAGGTCCCATGTTACCTTGATTCCCATTTGCCTCCACTCAGCTTTAATCCCAATGAACGGATTGATGCTCAGATTATTACAAGCCGACTCTATCAAAGAGTGATCTTCTTGGAGGCACGCCACATATCTCTGTTCGAGCAAATGGTAGATACAGGCTACCTAGAAACTGCGCAAAAATTGTATGGTGCTAAGGCTCTCCAGCAGGATCGACTGGCACGACACAAGTTCCACAGCCACTGGACTAAAAACATGGCAACCTAGGTACGTGATCGCAATAAGCCATAACCTGAGGATGGGTAATAAAATGGATCCGGGAGTATGTTGACTCTGTGCCAACATGAACTTATGAAGAAAGAGAAGGTGTTACAACTTTGTGATACAACTTTGTGATACAACTTTGTGTTACAACTTTGTGTTACAACTTCTAGACACAACTTTGTGTTACGACTTTGTGTAATAACTTTGTGTTACGAGTTTGTCTACATGAAGAGAGAGAATGTGTTACGACTTTGTGACACAACTTTGTGTTACAACTTTGTGTAACAACTTTGTGTTACAACTTCTACATGTAGAGAGAGAATGTGTTACAACTTTGTGTTACAACTTTGGGATACGACTTTGTGTTACATGCAGAGAGAGAAGCTCTCCAACTTATATAAATACCCCATAATGGAATGAAGCCCACACTCTTTGGGGCATTGTGTTGAGTCTACTTTGGTATTCCAAGCATTTGTCTCAAGTGTCCATGCTTCCTTGCACTGCACGTCCAAAAGCATGTCCTAACCTTGCAACCCTTCTCCCCTCTCCTCCAACCCTGCAATCCACCCTCTCCCTCTCCTCCTCCCTCCTCCTCCTTCCTCCTTCTCCTCCTCCTCCCTCCTCCTCCTCCTCCTCCTCCTCCCTCCTCCTCCTCCTCCTCTCTCCTCCCCCTCCCTCCTCTTCCCTCCTCCTCCTTCCTCCTCTCTCTTCTTTCACCCATGCTCTTACACCTTCTTCCTTTCCCACTCCTATGCTTTCCTAAACCCTTAAACTCCATGATCTACGAGGGAGACGAGTTCTCCACCATGTACTCTACTCTGAACCTTGGATCCTCCTTCTAACCCTGGACTCCTTCTAAACCTTGGAACCTCCTTCTAAACCCTGGAACCTCCTTCTGAACCCTGGAACCTCCTTCTAAACCCTAGAACTCTTTCAAAACCCTGGAACTCTTTCTAAACCCTGGAACTCTTTCTGAACCCTGGAACCTCCTTCTGAACCCTGGAACTCTTTCTAAACCCTTAAACTCCTCCTAAACCCTACAACACCCAATGAAGGCGAAAGCCTTCATTACCTCAACAAAGATGGTTTACGTGCCTTTTACACATGCTTGCACTTTGTTTGCTTACCACACTTAAGCCTACGTCTCTCACCGGAACGCGACTCGAGGTCCTAAGCTACACATATACTACAACCGACAATCCCAATATATCTGTAGGTGACAAAAAGCCTCGGAACCCTGCAAACATAGAATAACCAGCTCTTCCTACGAAAGCAGTAGGAAAGACCCAACACAGAGCACTCTTGATTTGTATAAACCCATGATCACAATCCTCATCCCAAGAGAAATCAACTCCATCTTATAATAGCATAGTCATGGGTCAAGTCAAAGCAGCATATTGATCGATGAAGCGGCGATAGTATCCTGCTAGATTGATAAATGAGCGTACCTGACGTTTGGTTGTTGGTGAGAAGAGCTTGAGGATAGCTTCTACCTTCTTGGGGTCAGGCTTAATGCCCTTAGATGAGACAATATGTCCCAAGAACCTCCCTTGAGTGGCTCCAATGGTGCATTTATCAGGGTTGAGGCTGCCATTCACATCATCAATCCTTTGGAAGGCTAACCTAACCTTCATGACGTGCTCCTTACGTGCCGAGAATATACATAAATCATCTAAAAACACCTCCGAGAAAACCCCCAAATAAGGAGCAAACACCATCTGCATAAATCTTTGAAAGGTAGCAGGAGCATTGGTGAGGCCAAATGGCATTACTTTAAATGCAAATGTCCCCCAACGTGTGGCAAATGTGGTTTTAAGCACATCCTCCTCAGCAATTCTGATTTGATAAAACCCGGAGTAACCATCACAGAAAGTATACATCTCATGACCACTTACCTTCTCAAGAATGAGGTCTTAAAAGGGAAGAGGATGATGGTCCCTCTTGGTGGCTGCATTGAGTTTCTTATAGTCGATGCAGACCCGCCACTTGTTGTTTTTCTTTGGGGTGACTACCATTGGTGAAACCCATTAAGTATCGTGAATCGGAACAATAAACCTAGCTTCTAGAAGTTTCTGTAACTTTGAGCGCAAAGCATTGTAGAATCCCGTAGGATAGAATAGATGCATCTTGCAAAAGGTGTGAGAGCACAATGAAAGAAAGATGGTAGATCTCTATTATGATTATGAGAGAGAGGACTCTCTCTTATAGAAAGGGGGAGAAGGTAATACCTTCCCTACATAGTTGCAATCAGCCCCTACATCAGTGGGAATCAATCCCTACATCAGTGGGATTCCCTTTGTCTTACATCATCACTTAGGTCACACACTAGACACATCATAGCACTTGATGTGCCTTTACAACACACACAAACACACATGTGACTCCCCTAGATGCACACATGCACCATAGAGCAAGCCCTTGATCATACTTACCCCAACAAGCATTGGTCTGTAGGGGCCCTAATCTCCGATACTTTTGAGCCACAGGCTTAGCATCAAGCTTTAGCTCTATCGTGTGTTCTATGGCAGTCACATGGAAAAGGTGATGGTAGCTAGTTGCGAAGAGGTCAGGGAAATCTTTGAACATTTCTAGGAACTCATCTTTCTCACTCAGAGCGAGGTCAAGGGAAAGCATAGATTCAAGCTATTGAGGACTAGCTGTTACCTTTTCTGTAGGTGGCGGGGTCAGAGACACCCCCATCATGTAAACTTCCTCCTCTGAGAACTCCTCCCCCAAATCTGATTCTTCCATTGATTCAGACACCGAGGATGAGAGAGTATCACTGTCTTGCTCCTCTTCTTCTTCTAGTTCCATGGCAGCTGGTTGCACCGGAATCTTCTCCTTAGAAGCACCAAAAGACATGTTTCCTGTCTTCCAATAGCTGACTGCATCACTCTTTCTCAACCATGGTCTCCCAAGTATGGCTGGGTAACTCTTGCCTATATCTTCAATGTCCACTACATAGAATTGATGGTGGTGGTCAATCCATTGACAGTGATGGGCAAATCCTCAATGACTCCCAGGGTGGCGAGTCGTCGACCATCTGCTATCTTGATTCGAGTGGAGGAACGCCTTGTCATTTCAAATTCAATTTCTTCATGATTCGGGGCACCATGATATTACATGCAGCTCCCCCATCAACACACACACTTTTGACATGGCAATTATCTATGATGACATCTACTGTATGTGGGTGCCGATCAAATTCTTCAGAGATAAAAGAGACCTCTCGTACCATTCTCTTTTTCTTGCTCCTCCTTGTTGAGAGCCCTTGCTGCAGCTCACGTCCCACCTTAGGGCTTAATGCTATTAGTTGAGAGAGTGTGTTGGCTCTTTCCTATGGCTTTCGTAGGAAGAGCTGGGTATTCTATGTTGCTGGGTTCCGAGGCTTTTTGTCACCTACAAATATATTGGGATTGTCGGTTGTAGTATATGTGTAGCTTAGGACCTCGAGTCGTGTTCCGGTGAGAGACGTAGGCTTAAGTGTGGTAAGCAAGCAAAGTGCAAGCATGTGTAAAAGGCACGTAAACCATCTTTGTTGAGGTAATGAAGGCTTTCGCCTTCATTGGGGGTTATAGGGTTTAGGAGGAGTTTAAGGGCTTCGAAAGAGTTCCAGGGTTTAGAAGGAGGTTCCAGGGTTCAGAAGGAGGTTCCAGGGTTCAGAAAGAGTTCCAGGGTTTAGAAGGAGGTTCAGGGTTTAGAAGGAGGTTCCAGGGTTCAGAAGGAGGTTCCAGGGTTCAAAAAGAGTTCCAGGGTTTAGAAGGAGGTTCCAAGGTTTAGAAGGAGTCCAGGGTTAGAAGGAGGATCCAAGGTTCAGAGTAGAGTACATGGTGGAGAACTCGTCTCCCTCGTAGGTCATGGAGTTTAAGGGTTTAGTTACGTTCAATGTATATACATGATGGAGTGAGGCAAGTTGGTACCAAATGGTGCAATCTAAAAAGTACTTTTAATTTTTATGGATATTTAGAGGAGAAAGGATCCTTTGTGTTGTCTATGAAGGGGTCACCTTGATCAAAGATTCTAGTCACAAATGATATCATGTCCACATGGGATCCTATTTGGAAAGAAGTTAATAAAAATTTGGAGAAGAGCTTGGAATATAATGAGACGTGGGGAGATATGAAACACAATATGTTTCTTTGCTGGAACGGAAATCATAGGACACAAGCATGGATGTTTCAAAGGATGTTGCAGGTTTGATGTTTCAAAGCATATGGTTGGCACCTCAACAATTGGCGTTTGAAAACCTCAAGGATTGTCTAGTAAAGGCACCCATCTTGCGGCAACCTCAATGGGATGTCGTTTTTCATGTGCATGAAGATGCAAGTGGGTTGGCGATCGGGGTGATATTGGCCCAACCAGATGAAGAGCACAAACTCGACCTACCTGTGTACTTCGCAAGCAGACAACTCAACGGAGCAGAAAGAAACTATAGCACCACTGAATGCGAGGGCTTGGGCATGGTCTATGCCATGACAAAGTATTGGCACTATCTCTTGGGCAATAAGTTTGTCATCATTACTGATCATCAAGCTCTCAAATACTTACTGAACAAACCAACGCTTGGGGGGATACTGAGCAGGTGGATTCTTCTATTTCAAGAGTTTGACTTTGACATCCTAGTGAGAGTAGGCAGATTGCATCAACTAGCAAACCACTTGTCAAGGATCTCTTCAGGTGAAGCAGCCATAGGAGTTGATGATGACCTTCCAGATGCGGGCCTCTTCCATGTCGGTGTCACAGTACCAAAAGATGATTGCTTGTTTGCTGTGGACTACTTTCCCCCATGGTATGCAAACATTGTACACTTGTTGTCTACAGGTGAGTTCCCCAAAGGGTTAACTCCAGCACAAAAGCGGAGGCAAATTGTTCAGCTTGCTCCTTTCAAACTGATCGCGGGTCAGTTGTACAAGCTGGGGAAGGACCACATTTTAAGGAGGTGCGTGCTTCCTCATGAAACACAAGCCATCCTTCATGAGGCTCACTCAGGAATGGGGGGAGGTCATATGGCACTAGAGGCCACTGCTAGAAAGATAATGTGCTCTGGTTTGTGGTAGCCAAAGCTAGAACAAGATTGCTATGCTCGTGTGCGCCGCTGCGACTCATGTCAAAGAGGGGGGCCGAAGCCTCTACCCGATGGGAGTACCTTCCCCTTCACTCATCCAGCCCTGTACCACCCTTCTATGGATGGAGATTGGATTTTGTTGGATCCATCTCTCCTACACTCGAAGAGGGAACAAGTATGCTCTGATTGCTACTGATTATGGCACTAAATGGGTGGAGGCGAAGGCTGCAAAGACCTGCACTACTCAAGTTGTTGCCTCATTCTTGTATGATCAAATCATTTCTAGGTTTGGATGTCATGTGGAATTGATGAGTGACATAGGTACCCACTTTCTCAATGATGTCATTACTGACCTCATTACCCAACTACAAATTGTTCACAAGACCTCTAGTTCATACTATGGTTGGGTTATGCCTTCATTCCTTGGTAGATTGGGATATTCTACTACTAGTCACTCGTTTTGCTTATAGAACAGCATACAAGGCTAGCACTGGATATTCATCATTCTAGCTAGTTTACCGGTTATGCCCTATGAGTTCCACATGAAGACTACTAGGGTCATGGCAAAGATGGATGATAACTTGGATGCATGCACACTTGAGCGATTATGGGATCTTGAAGCCTTGGATGAACATCGTCGTGAAGTAATCCTTGCTCAGGAAGTATGGCAAAGGAGGCAGAAAGCATGGCATGACAGAAATCTCAGGAAGAGGGAATTCCAAGTTGGCAACTTGGTCTTGTTATATTCCAGTAAGTTCCTAAAGCATAAACCCAAATTTGTCAGTGGTTGGACAAGGCCCTTCTTTATCACAAGGATAATTCCCAGTGGAGGAGTCTATTTGGCCACCTTGGAGGGCAAGAAGTTACCAGCACCCGTAAATGGCTCACGGGTAAAGAAGTATCACCCTCATTGACTCTCTCTCTTGGGAGACATTGGGAGTACAGGATCATGGCATAGTAGGAGCATATAGAGTCGGGAGGGATCGTACTAGAGAGCAGCCCCTCATTATCAGATTCAGAGATGCCCAGGCACGTCTAGCTGCCCTCAGGAGGAGAGGGACACTCAGAGACCACCCACAGATTTCCATGGACGAGGATCTGACTCAGATACAGGTTGAGGAGCGCAAGGCGCTCATGCCTCAGAGAGATGCAGCCCCAAGTGGGCAGTGATCAGGGATGGCAGACTCATCACAGGCACCTTGAGGCGTGCTCCCACAATGCTTAGAGATGGCAGACCAGCAGATATAGCCCCACCTCCACCTCCTGCTCCAGTCGCTTGACGGGACAGGGCCCATGGGACACACCACCCATCAGATAGTCTACGCATAGCTGTATGGAACTGTAATGGTTCTTTTACAGCATAGCCAGGCAATCTACGGGGGGCATTCTTTGGGAGAGATATCATCTTTTTCATGGAGACACACGAGAGTCCAGAGAGACCTTTGCCACGAGTGATAGGGTATACATGGAGATCTGCTTTCAGGCAGCACACTCGGACATTTGGAGTGAGAGGATCTGGAGGAGTGGCCATTTTGTACAGAGAGCATCTCGATCGGATCATCACAGTGGAGAGAGCGGATCCACATGCCCGATTCTTGTGGGTACGCATCCGCCGCAGAGCCCCTCAGTGAGATCTTTTTATTGCAGTTTGCTACTTCCCCCCGGCGCAGTCGATCTATTCTTCCACTGGACCAGGCCAGTCCATATTTGAGGATCTCTCAGCGGACATTGCAGATTTTTCACATCGCGGAGAAGTCATCCTTTTAGGAGACTTCAACGCGAGGACCTCAGACAAACAAGCCCTCACTTATGACTTCATGGAGGATTCGGTCATACTCCCAGCATTTCACGATGATAGCCTCTGTCGGACTTCATCAGACTACTGCACAGTACAGCCCACAGATCAGGGACGTCAGTTACTGGAGCTCCTCACCTCACACGGTATGGTCATTTATAACGGCTTGTCCAGGTGGCCACAGTCTTCCATGCCTACATTCTCTTCTGCTTCTAGGCGTGGTACTAGCGTGATCGACTACATCATAGGTCCCCCGACTCTAGTCCCTTCCATCCATAGCCTTATTGTTAGCCCCTTCATGCCCTCTGCCAACCATGCACTCATCCACTTTACTTTGACTCATGTCTCCCATGATCCACCCCCCCCTTGTTATCACGACCGCCAACCCTATTATGAGGTTCATTTCGACCACCAGTTCGATGATGTATATAGCCAGAACCTCAGCCGCCTACTCCGTCCTCATCTATTAGATGCTCTACCATCCACGCAGGACCGGTGGGAACTTGTACATACTTCACTCGTTTCTGCCGCTCACATGTCGTTCCCTGTCACATGTCATTCGTCTAGTCCCCCACCGGTTGGTCTTGTTCCTTGCAACGGTTGGTATGACGAGGAGTGTAAAGAACTCCGCATGAAACTTCACCTTGAGACCAAGGAGAAGTCTCCCCTCCTTGCCGAAACCAAGAGAGACTACAAGCGGTTGGTTAGGCGCAAGAAACGCCAATTTCTAGCCCGGAATGAGGAGGAGCTGAGAAGCTTGCTTTTCAGCTGTGACTCCAAGGAATTCTGGAGAAAATTCCTCCGCTTGAAGTCTCAGAGCCCCCTCACAGATCCACGTGTCTGGTCTGCATATACTTCAGCTCTATACGATGTTCTAGATCATCCAGCCACCGATTTATCCCATACCCCTAGGCCAGCTTCATCTAGTCTCTTCACACCAGAGAGTGTCCGTGCAGTAGTCCACCGATTGAAGAATAGGAGAGCTAAGGATCATGATGGATTGCAAGCGGAGTATGTAATCCATGGGATTGATGCCTTAGATTTTGTTCTTTCCCGTCTCTTCAATGAGTCTGTTTGTACAGGCCTACCACAGTCCTGGTTTAGGCAATACCATAGTACCTATCCACAAGTCGGGGGACCCTATGGAGCCGTCGAATTACAGGACCATCATGATTGGCCACGTTATGGCCAAGATCTATGCATCAGTTTTGGAAAGCCGTATAAATGACCATGTCGAGACGACAGGACTCAGAGCCAGAGGGCAGGCTGGATTTCGCAGGGATCATTCGACACTTGACCACATCCTCACACTCAGGGCACTGGTAGAGGAGGCGAAGTCACGAAGGCAACGGCTTTATCGTTGCTTTGTGGACTTCAGGAAGGCATTTGACACAGTTCCGTGATTCAGATTGTTTCAGAGGATTCGTCAGATGGGCTTCAGTGGAGAGATACAGTGGGCTATCATGGCTTTGTATGAGAGGGTCACTGGTCGGGTTCGGACACGGGAGGGGCTCTCAGAGGAGGTATGCAGCACGATTGGGGTGAAGCAGGGTTGCCGGCTCTCTCCTACTCTCTTTGGATTATATATTGATGAGCTAGAGATGTTTGTACAGATGACAGGGCGGTGTGGGCTCTACTCTCTCAGGATCCTCCATTCCTATCCTCCTGTATGCGAACGATGTGGTTCTCATTTCCTCTACTGCTCAGGGCCTCCAGGCACATATTGAGGCACTCCACAGGTTTTGCTAGGACAGGGGGTTGACCGTAAACCTTGGCAAGACCAAGGTTATGGTTTTCAACACCTCTGATCATATTTATAGCACGGATGAGTTTTGCTTCACTTATGACGGACAGCCCATTGAGCTTGTTAGAGAGTACACTTATTTGGGGGCAGTTTTCAGGGGACCCGTCTTCACCATGACATATGCAGCACGAGATAGGATTAGTAAAGGGTATGCTTCGTTGGCTCATCTTGAGCATCAGTGTTTTCAATCCCACTTTCAGCATCCCGATACAAAATCCTTGCTTTTTGATACATTGGTGAGACCAGCTGCGATGTATGCATCTCCTTTCTGGGCAAGAGACCTCGGCGCTGCAGATTGGAGACGAGTAGAGAGGTTACAGATCATCATGTTCTCTCGGCTCATTAGGGCCAAGGCTACAGTTCCGCACGAGATCATGCTAGCAGAGTTTGGAGCTACTCCACTTGCATTGGATGCAGCGTTTCAGTCGGTCATGTATTTGCACAGAGTTAGGGAGTTTGGAGACTCAGCAGCAGGCAGAGCTCGGTTGCCATGGTTAGCACTTGCATCTTCTATGGAGTTGGCACGATCTGGGGCCCGATACTGCTGGTACTTCAGACTCACTAGGTGGCTCACATCTCTTGGACTAGACATGGATAGACTGCCTCCCTTCCGATACAGCATGGATGCCCCTCATCTCGAGTTGACTCGCCACGAGCTTAGCCAGGTCACGAGAGCAGACTTGCTGCAGCTTCATACGTATCGCACTTGGATTTATCCCACGCAGCTTCCGACGAAGATGGCCACATATCGTGACCACTTCCTTCGGATCTCAGAGGATGCGTTTGTCATTCCACCAGGCTATACAGGTATCCACATGTCCCACTCACTGAGGATTGCCCTTGGCCAGCTTAGAGTCTCTTCGCATCAGCTCGAGATAGAGGCTGGTAGGATGCGACGCATGGAGGATGGACGGCGACCAGGCCGAGAGACCAGGATCTGCCCTTGTTGCACATGGGAGAGGTGGAGTCAGAGGAGCACTTCATTTGCAGATGCCCGCTATATTATGAGCTCAGAGGTAGATTCCACTGTCTCTTCACGGATGGCTTTGGACCTCTCTCACGAGTGATGGACTACGAGGATCAGCATTGCCTAGCTCTTTATGTCAGGAAGGCCACTATGCTTCAACGAGACTACCTCAGAGACCATCAGCACAGACCGGAGCGTGATAGAGCCCAACCTGATAGAGATCAGGCACACGCTATACCAGAGGACAGAGACCAAGAGGAGCATGAGGAGGTCAGAGCTCACACAGGACACATGCCTCCACCCTGTGGATGTACATATGAGATGGTTTGTAGACGCCGCAGGATCTTGTTACATAGGGGACGTACTCGCCGCTTCATCTCCAGACGATCCAGGATGATGGCAACTTTTCGGAGGAGACTTACTCATGGAGATCTCGCCCAACCAGCCGCTCACCTCACCTTTGCTCAGATTTGTACTCTCATAGCAGGAGGCAGAGTCGATGGACAGGATTTCCAGTATTATTTTGGTTCTCAGACTCCGGGACACCTGGACTTCTATCTTTGCATTGGCATATTGTACTCATCCCCCCATTTTGCACCCAGGGGCGGTTTTCTTGCATCTAGTTTACTTTGTATTTAGGCTCAGATTTGACATTATGTACTTTCACTTGCATTGTATTGCGTAGCACTTAGATGATATTCGACGATGCCTCTTCTTTGTGGCACGTTGATTTTGTGCTATCTTGTATGCAGAGTTCTTGATGTCCCATGGGCCCATTTTGGCCTTTAGTGGACAATAATACACTTTCTTCTTCTTTCTTTCTTTGGATAAGGATTTCTATTCCTATTATTTGGATTTTTATTCATTCAAAAAAAACAAGTATTCCTTTTCCTAACCTTGTCAAGGTTCTACTCTCTACCAAGTTGTGCTCTTTTGGTGGGAGATCAATAAATACTGCTTTTTTTTTTCTCTCTCCTTCTCTGGCAAGATGAAAATAGCCCTTGCCTTCTCTGGCACACACATCTCCTTAATCACTCTTCACCCCTCTGTCACCCAGTGTGTGAAGATTTTTGAAAAACCCAAACTCATCATGTACATGTGTACATGTGTGATGTTCAACTTGTGTGTGTGCTTGCTGGCGTTCAATCAAATTTTGTGTAAGCAACTTTTGAGTACAGCATGGTATGTAGAGTGGCAGTGTTGATCGTGGATGACATATGTCCGTCATAGTAGTGCTTTACCAAGTGTTCATAGTATCATGAATGGAGTTCTATATTGTGGTGCAGTCATGGGAGCACTCATATACTCCATGTGGGCGTTATGGATGTGTGGTTATATGTGGCAATAAAGCTTTAAAGGCTTGCTTGAAGGTTATGTACAAATGTGGTGTGCCTAAGGTTGGAATATAGGCATTAATGGCCTTGGTCTAAGTTTTGGGGGAACTTTGAGAGTGGTAAAAATGTAAGCATGAGGTGGCTAATGAAGGGTGACGTGGCTGGAATCAAGAAAGGCATGCATGCACCTGCGTCTACGTGATGAGTAAAGGAGACTTCTGGATGATGAGATGGCAGATACGTGGGTTGACAGCAATGAGACCAGCTCTGGATCTTGCTTGAAGGGTGATGGACGCCAAGAGTTTTTGGGGGGGAGCTGCTGGAGTCTAGAAGAGTCGATTGTGCCTCAGAGGAGCTTGGGGGTTGGGGGTCTCTACTATGGAAGCGGAGGAGGACTTTTGGACGATGGGGGCATCGCTACTACACAGGTTGGAGGACATTGAAAGAGGCGTGAGCTCCGTGAGCTTTGTGAGCATGAGAGGAGTCGTGAAGGTGGAGATGAGTGACAGGCTATAGCAAACTGGTGTGGAGAGTGCAGGTTGTTGCTCTTACTGGGAGCTACTGGATTTGAGCCGGACAACAATGTGGGCTGGGAAAATCTCAGACGTCCATGAGCTCCATGATGACGAGTGAAGCCATGCTGCTAGTTATCTTCACGTGAAGGAGACGGGAGGAATAACATAAGCTTTGCTAGAAGGAAGGGCCATTGCACTAAGGCTATGGGACGTCCACGGTCATGGCAACTCTAGTGTGCGGGTCTAAAGGCTCGTGGGCGATAGAGAGGGTGAGCTCTGTGAGCAAGTTGGCGGCTATGCCGAGCAAGGATCCTGCTGGGTGTGAGTCGACGAATTATTTTGCTGGGAGTTTCTTGATCAGGGTCAGCTTTTGCTTTGGAAACTCCTGGACTGTGGAGAGCTTAGGGACTTGGCTGGGTGCGTCGCTCCTATGCAGGCTTGGAGTCCGTGAGTGGTTTGTGCTCTGTGAGGAAGGAAGAAGCCATGGTGTTGGCTATGATCACGTGAGAGGAGACGGGCTGTTACTATTGCTGCGTGTGGCTGGACTTGGATGAGCGTCTCTACTATTGCAGGCTGGGTGCCTTTGATCAAAGGAAGGCGTGTGTCTATGAGTAGGAGAGAAGCTGCAAGGCAGCTATCATCGCGCTAAAGCAGAGATGGGCGATGGGGTGGTGCAGTGAGAATACGGGTTGCCTGCTCTCATCGCGGGCTTCTTGAAGGAGAGGCCATTGCTATGGAGCTAGTGTTGAGATATCGAGCTCCACTCGTGATATGCCAGGGTGACCGTTGTGCATTTATGTCACCGACTTGTTAGCTGCAGATGCAGTTGGTACACCACCCACGAATAATAGCTAGATGACAGCTATCCTTATCTACTCTAGTTCGTGGCTCAGTTAGTATGCCACCTTAGTTAGTTGAGTTTGGTTTGAGACCCACATATAGGGTTCTTCTATTTCTTTGTACTAGAGTTCTTTTGGCTTTCACAACTAAGAAGAGGAAAACTGTTTTCAGCCTCCACCTTTGTGTGTATTTCCCCATTGTGTATGTGAGAAAGCTGCAAGTGAGACTCCTTCCCTCTCTCCCACTATCTTCACATGGTATCAGAGCCTGTTTCGTGATAAGGAGCTCAAGAAAGCAAACCAAGTTCGTGGTGTCCTGGTAAGAGGACCAGTGTTGCTTTCCTTTTTTGAGTTTGGGAGCAAATCTTTGCAGGTAGCACAGCCAGAAGTGCAAGAGTGCACTGTCTCAGATTGAGACGCCCTTTGTGGTGTGGCAAAAGGGCAGTATAAGCTGCGGGTATGGACAGAGCCCTCCGTGACTTTATTTTTCTGATTCGAGGCCATTTCCGGGCCCGTTTTGAAGGTAGAAGTTCTTCGCAGGCACTCAGAAAAAGGCCTTGTTTTTACTGTGCGACCATTGCTCTGCTGGTCGGTGAAAAGTTGCCGCAGAAATTGCATCGTATGCCTGTGTGCAGAGATATTGGGAGTTGCAGAATCATGCTTATTGCATGTTGATGCAAAATCATCACTAGGAAGTGACTGTGTGGTCAAATACCACTTTCGTCAGTTTTGCAGATCTGCCCGTGTGAGGAAGAGTTGTGCTTTTTGCAGTGACAGAATATTTTGTAGTGTTCTGTAATTGCGTCTGATTCTCTTTAACAGATTGTCACTGAAAAGCTTAACAAGAATAACTTCCAGGCATGGAAGTTTAGAATGACAAATTTCCTTATGGGAAAAGGCTATTGGGAGTTCATTACAGGAAATGAAGAAGAACCAGTTCTTCCTAATGTTCCCAATCAACAGGAAATGCAGGCATTAAAGGATGGCATGAGAGAGCCAGAAAAGTTATGCACTGGCTATCTATCAGTATTTCGGATTCTATGATTGTGCATATTCAGGATGCAAGTACGCCAAAGGAGGCATGGGATACTTTGGCAAAAATGTACAGCACAAATATGCAAGCCAAGAAAATGCAGCTCAAGCAGGAGTTTCGCAATGTGTAGAGAGAAAATATGAGCATCAATGACTACCACATGAAGGTGAAGAAAATTACAGATGCACTTGCTTCCATTGGGTCGCCAGTGGAAGATGATGATCTAGTTTCTGTGACCTTGAATGGTCTAGGAAAGGATTATGCACAGTTCCGGACATCTATTGCCGTCTGTGAAAAATTTCCTGATTTTGAAGAGTTGTTTGCTCTTCTAATTTCTGAAGAGTAGAGAAATGGGGGTGCATCTTCTTCAGGAGGAACTATAAAAGAAACTGTCTTCTACTCAAATGCTGGAAGAGGTAGAGGCAAAGGTAGAGGAGGCCGATCTGGAGGCCGTGGTAGAAATCAGAATATGTAGCAAACTCAAGAAAACCAGTCCTATGGAGGAGGACATGGTAACTCTAGAGGCAGGGGGAGCCAAAGAGGTCGTGGTGGATGGCAGAGAGGCCAAAATGCAAACAACATTGTTGAATGCTACTACTATGGTAAAATGGGTCATATGGCTAAGGACTGCTACAAAAAGCAAAATGACATTATGAATGGAAAATTGCAGCAAGGCAATTATGCATCTTCTAGTAGACAGGGTCATGATAGAAATGAGCATCTATTTATGGTGCAGCACATGACCAATTCTGTGACAAGTGCAGAAGAATGAAATGATGTATGGTATGTTGACTTAGGTGCGTCAAACCACATGACAGGTCATGCAGAATGGATGCAGGATATGCAAGGAAAATGGAAAAACCAAGATTTGTGGAGACTGGCGATGATACTGCACATTCTATTGTGCAGATTGGTAAAATTCCTTTGTCTATGCAGGATGGGAAAAAGAAATACCTGTTTGATGTATTTCATGTCCCGAACATCACCAAGAACCTGGTTTCTGTTGGTCAAATGGTTGAGCAGGGCTTGCAGGTCAGATTTAATCCTCATGGATGCTTTGTTGAGGATATGAAAAATAACGGTCACTTGATAGCAAAAGGAAAGAAGAAGGGCAGGATGTTTACGTTGGATGCGGACATGCCTGAATTGAGTGCAACAATGTTTGCACATGGGACAGGTATGGTTGCAGATATTGATATCTGGCATAAACGCATTAGTCATGTTAATATACAGCGACTTAAATCAATGCAAGCCCAAAATATTGTTGCAGGATTGCCTAAATTCAAGGTTGCAGAAATGCATAAGGTTTGTGAAGCCTATCAATTTGGAAAACAGGCAAGGAAACCATTTCCTAGGCATGTTCAAGAGAGTAAAAAGCCATTGGAATTAATCCACTCTGATGTGTGGACTACTAAAGCTGCATCTATTGGAGGCTGTCACTATTTTGTCACTTTTATTGATGACTACAGCAGAAAAGTTTGGGTGTATTTTATGAAAAATAAAAGTGAAGTGTTTGGGCACTTCAAAGCTTTTAAAGCTATGGTTGAAAAGGAAACAGGCCTGCAAATAAAATGCCTAAGGTCGGATGGAGGGGGAGAGTACCTCTCAAATGAGTTTGCAAGGTTCTTGCAGGAGCATGGCATAAAGCAGCAATATTCATGCAGTCATACCCCACAGCAAAATGGACTTGCAGAAAGATAAAACAGGCATATTGGAGAGGTATCTCGGGCCATGCTAAATGAAAAAGATCTACCAGATTATTATTGGGCTAAAGCAGTTGCTACAGTAGTTTACATAATGACAGGACTCCCACTGTAGCAATACATGGCATGACGCTAGAGGAGATGTATACTGGTAGGAAACCAGATATTTCTCATTTGAAAATTTTTGGTTGCATTGCCTATGTTCATGTGCCAGATGAGTTGAGGTCCAAGTTGGATCCAAAAGCTGAGAAGTGTGTCTTTATTGGTTATTCTTTGCAACAGAAAGGGTATAGATGCTATAACCCTTCTACTCGTAAGTTTACAGTGAGCAGAGATGTTGTTTTTTATGAGATGAGCAGCTGGTATAAACCACTAAATGTGATGATTGATGTAGATGCACAAAATGGTAATGCCGCAGAGAATTCACAGCAGCAATCACAAACTATCAGTGGACCTGCAGTGTCCTCTAGCAGTGGTTCACATACTTCGCCATGGACAGGCAGATTGAGATCAGGAGAATCTCCTCAAAGCAATGCAGATAGTGGTACGCAGGTATCACGAAAAGGAAAAGAGAAGGTAGATCAGTCCATGTTTGATGTGAATGCAGGTCACTCTTACGTGGATGGTGAATCCAGTGGCTCAGAACAGAGCATTGATGATGAGTTGGGTATTCCTTTTGTTGTTACACCTGGAGTAAGGAAGACCAGGGATGTTTTGAGAGCACCTGGAAGTGAGCCTATTTTGCGCAGGTCTACCAAAGCTAGGTATCCTATGGATAGGTTGAAATATGATGGATTTACAGCCATTCACTATGCCTATATGGTCAAATTGATATATGAACCAGAACCCATTTCTTTTGAGCAGCTGCATGTAGCTCCTCCAGCTAGTGCAGCAGTTGAGGAGAGGCTAGCCACACTGCAAACAGAGGTACAGAAGACCTCAGAGTGGGTGGACGTTGTGCGTAGAGCCCCATAGGCCCAGCAGACCACAGTCTCTAAGACTATTGCCGAGAGTCAGCGGCGAGCTCAGAAGGCCCTCAACATCCGCATCCGTGAAGTTGAGCAATCAGATACGAGATCAGCCATGGATCAGGCGACAGATTTCATATCTGGGACACTCGGAGTTCCGGATCATGGCATAGTAGTTGCATATCGAGTGGGCCGGGATCCAGCACGGCACCAGCCACTTATCATCAGATTCAGAGATGCTGAGGCCCGTCTCGCAGTATTACAGAGGAGATCCAGATTGAGGGACCATCCACAGATTCACATGGATGAGGACCTTACAGCTCTTCAGTGGGAGGAGCATAGACTCTCATTGCACAGAGGGATGTTGCCCATCGTGCGGGCAAGTGGGCCGTGATTAGAGAGGGCAGACTTTTGATAGGAGCTATGTGATCTAGACCCCCGCGGCTGGAGCCCACAGTTGACGACACGAGGCCTATGGGACACGTAGCCTGCCAGATAGCTTGAGTTTTGCAGTTTGGAACTGTAATGGTTCCCTCACAGCTCAGCCTGGCAACTTACGAGAGGCGTTTTTTGATCAGGACATCGTCTTCTTTACAGAGACCCATGAGAGCCCAGAGAGAGGCTTGCCGCAGGTGACAGGGTATGCCTGGGAGTCTGTCTTTCGACAGCAGACTAGACGATCAGGAGGAGTCAGAGGATCTGGCGGTGTGGCAGTTCTTTATAGAGAGCATCTCAGATCGATACTCACAGTCGTGAGGAGAGACCATCGGACCAGATATCTTTGGGTACGGATCAGGAGACCCCCCCTGAGAGACTTGTTTATTGCAGTATGCTACTTTCTCCCGAGACAGTCTCGTTATGCCTCAGATGGACCAGGACAGTCACCTTTTGAGGATTTGTCAGCCGATGTATTGGAGTACTCACGCTGCGGAGAGGTCATCCTTTTAGGAGACTTCAACGCGAGGACATCAGACAGACAGGCAGAGATTTTGGACTTTGCTGAGGATCCAGTCTTAGTTCCAGCTGCCCCAGATGAGAGTTTTCCACGCTTATCTTCAGATAGAGGGGTAGAGATGACAGATTAGGGACATCGCCTATTGGAGCTTCTCTCATCGCATGGCATGGTCATTTATAATGGACTCCGACAGTGGCCGCATTCATCCACAGCCACATGTTTTCCCTTCGCGGGTGGTGGTACGAGCGTCATTGATTACGTCTTGGGTCCCCCGACTTTAATCCCTTTTGTACATAACTTCACAGTCAACCCTCTTATGCCTTCAGCCGATCATGCACGTCTGCACTTTATTCTTACCCAGATTCCTCATGCCCCCCCTTCTAGACATCATGAGCGTCAGCCATACTATGAGGTTCATTTTGACCACCAGTTCGATGATATTTATAGCCAGCACCTGAGTAGTCTTCTCCGTCCGCACCTTCTCGATGCCCTACCCTCCACACAAGATCGGTGGGACCTTGTACATACCTCCATCATCTCGGCAGCCCACAAGTCCTTCCCCGTCACTTGCCACACATCCGGTCCTCCACCAATCGGTCTTGTGTCTTGTAATGGATGGTATGATGAGGAGTGTAAAGAACTCCGCAGGAAGCTTCGCCTTGAGACACAGAAGAAGTCTCCCCTCCTCATTGAGACCAAGAAGAGTTACAAGCGTTTGGTGCGATGCAAAAAGCACCAATTTCTAGCCCGGAATGAGGAGGAGCTGAGAAGTTTACTTTTCAGCTGTGATTCCAAGGAATTTTGGAAGAAATTCCTTCGCTTGAAATCTCAAACTCCTCTTACAGACCCGCATGTCTGGCTTGCCTATACTTCCACTTTATATGATATTCCAGACCTCGACTTATCCCATGTGCCTAGACCCACCTCCTCTGCCTTATTCTCATCCAGTAGTGTCCGAGCAGCAGTTCATCGTTTGAAGACTGGGAGAGCTAAGGACCATGATGGATTGCAAGCGGAGTATGTAATCCATGGGATTGATGCCTTAGCTACAGTCCTCTCTCGTCTTTTTAACGAGTCCATTTGTACAGGTCTTCCACCTAATTGGCTAGAAAATACTATAGTACCCATACACAAGTCGGGGGATCCTTTGGAGGCGTCGAACTACAGGACCATTATGATTGGCCATGTCATGGCCAAGATTTATGCGACCATTCTAGAAGGACATATAAATGACCATGCCGAGGCAACAGGTATGAGAGCTAGAGGGCAGGCAGGATTTCGTGCAGAGCACTCGACTCTAGATCATATCTTCACACTCAGGGCTTTGATTGAGGAGGCAAAGTCACGTAAGCAGCGGCTCTATTGTTGCTTCGTGGACTTCAGAAAGGCATTTGACACTGTGCCGCGTTTTAGACTCTTCCAGCGACTTTGTGACTTGGGATTCAGTGGGGAGATTCAATGGGCGATCATGGCCTTGTATGAGAGAGTCACAGGTAGAGTCAGGACACGGGCGGGGCTGTCGAGGGAAGTACGCAATACGATAGGGGTGAAGCAGGGGTGTCCTTTGTCTCCGACACTCTTTGGTCTCTATATTGATGAGTTAGAGATGTACATACAGACGATGGGTGGTACAGGTTCTTTACTGGCAAGATCCACGATACCGATTCTCCTCCATGCAGATGACGTGGTTCTTATTTCTTCCTCCCAATAGGGTTTACAGGCACATCTCCATGCACTCCATAGCTTTTGTCAAGACAGGGGGTTGTTTGTAAACCTTGGGAAGACCAAAGTCATGGTCTTCAACATGTCATACCAGGTTTATAGAAGAGGCGAGTTCTCTTTCACATTTGATGGGCAGGAGGTGGAGCTAGTCAGGGAGTATACATATTTGGGTGCCACATTTAGAGGTCCAGTCTTCACCATGACGCATGCAGCACGAGATAGGATCAGTAGAGGATATGCCGCCTTGGCTCTTCTCAAAAGGCAATGTGCACAGTCACATTTTCAGCATCCCGACACGAAGTCCTTACTTTTCGATATGCTGGTGAGATCTGCAGCCATGTATGCTAGCCCCTTTTAGGCAGGAGATCTCAGTGTTGCAGATTGGAGACGAGTAGAGAGGTTACAGATCATCATGTTCTCCAGATTGATCAGAGCGAAGCCCATGGTACCGCATCAGATTATGCTCGCAGAGCTCAGAGCTACACCCCTAGCGCTAGATGCAGCATTTCAGTCAGTTACATACTTGCATAGGATCAGGGCGCTCGGAGACTCAGCGACAGGCAGAGCACGATTACCGTGGCTAGCACTGACATCCTCGCAGATGTTATCGGAGAGAGGTCATACTTTTTGTTGGTACCACACACTCTCCACATGGCTCACCTCGTTGGGCTTGGATATGGATAGGCTGCCACCATTTCGATACAGCATAGATGCCCCTCGCCTCCCTCTCACTCGACATGAGCTCAGTCAGGTTATCAGGGCAGATTTGTTGCAGCTACACACGTTTCGCACTTGGGTTCATCCCACGGAGCTTCCTACGAAGATGGCCACATATCGTGACCATTTTCTTAGGATTTCAGAGGATGGCTTCATCATATCCCCAGGATATATCGGTGTTCATATGTCGCACTCACTCAGGATTGCCTTGGGCCAGCTCAGGGTATCTTCCCACAGATTAGATGTTGAGGCCTGCAGGATGCGTCGTACAGCTACCGGACATAGACCCAGGCGAGAGACTAGGATATGCCCTTGTTGCACTATGGGGGAGATGGAGACTGAGGAGCACTTTCTTTGCAGATGCCCTTTATATTATGAGATCCGTGGCAGATTTCACTGTTTTTTTGGGCACGGATTTGGACCTCTCTCTCGGATTATGGAGTATGAGGATCAGTATTGCTTAGCGTTGTTCATCAGGGAGATCACCAGATACAGAGAGAGATTCCTCAGAGAGCACCGTCACATCCCGATTGGATGCTCAAGTCATATTCAGTTTGAACACTTGAATTGGATGCATTACTTGCTCCTCTACCACGTGGAGTGCGACCTCGTCCTCTTCTTGCCATAAGGTTTAAGCTGAGATTCTTCATTAATTCAGCCATTTCATGAATTTCATCCTTCATTGATCCCTCTTTCTTTTCTTCTGGCCTCACTGGCTCAATTACATTCTGCACAAGCATCTCCTTAACAGAAGGAAGAACGGGCACGCCATACTCCAACTGAATCATCCTTCTTTGCTTCCTCTCTTTCTCCTTAGCCACTCTCAGGGCTTCCTCAAAAGTTGGCAAGTCCTTCACCTCAACCTTCACACGTATCTCAGGCTTTAATCCTGCAATAAATCTATCCTTCTTTATGACACGGGGTGGTACTTCTGGCAAAAGAATTGCCTGCCATTTATTCCACATGATCATAAATCTACTCACATAATCATCCACAGTTTGGTCTTTCCTTTGATACAAAGCACATAACTCCCTCCATACTCCATCTGCATCCCTGGTACATGCAAACCATGTTAAAAAACCACTTCTTACCTCTCCATAAGTGAGATTCCTACGTTCTCCTTGCTCATTTCGAAAACTAGCTTGAAATTCCTGCAACCATGTACGAGCTTCCCCTACCAAGCAATAAGTTAAGATTTGCAACAACACTTCAGGTGCATTCCTGTCTTCAATAAGAGCAGTAAATTCCATGCTCTCAATGAACTTCTTAGGATCTTCATTGGGCAGACCATAAAATCTTGCAAAATCTTGAGCCATCTTCACTCTCTCTGAGCACTCTTTGACTTGGGTGGACTATCACTCACCAAAACAAAGATCCTCCCCAGCAGGATCACCAACACAATGATGTGAAAAAAAAAAAAAACGCAAGACTATCCTCAAAAAAACACAAAATGACTCAATACTTCATCGCTGACCCCCATACAAACATATCCACTTCTTCAGAATCCAACTCCAAAGGTAAAGTCATATTTTCAGGACTTCTTCGGGATCAGTACTGTAATATGGTAGCTCTTAAGGTAGAGCCTATGCACCGACTTTCAGAGCGGGTATCCAGAGCACACAAGTAACAAGTCAACCTCCCACACAACCTGACTAGAACACACCCAGACTCTTTGAAAGAGGGGAGAGACTACACAGCCCGAAACAAACTGAACTTAGAACTGCACTTTTTCCAAAAAAAAATCTCAGAAAGCAGTCAACTTCAAACACTACGAACCCACAGCCCACTGCTCAATGGCCAGCACGACTCCCAAGGCCACAAGCTATTTAAAAGAAGAACTGGCCGATACCATTATCTGAAAACTTGCAGATATATTCACCGTACAAGCAGCCGTATAATTATACGTACGACAGCAGGCCCGTACAACCACACAGAATTCCGTACAGTCTGCATTTAATGACGACCATCTTTCGTACAGCTCGTAGAAGCCACCTTTGATGACCCGTATGTGCCTGTTCAGCCTGCGATCAAGGCACCGTACTACCAGTCCGTACTGATCGACGAAAACACCTCCATACAATCTCGTACTGCAGCCTGTACAAAAATCCACACTTCAGTCCGTACCACTCGTACGGTTTTTTCCAGCCCTCAACCCATGCACGTCACAGGCAAGCTTCTCCGTATGATCCTTACGGTTAGTAAATTGCACTAATCTGCATCAGTCATCAGCAAACGACAATCCTTCACGATCCTTTGAGGAAACTTCCAATTCCTTTTGGACTTCCCCACACTAGAATCATCAATTTCAGATTCAGAACAGTTCAGCTTCCCTTTGCTTCGTATCAGCAAACCAACATGAACTGTCGAAGAGGGCATCCAGTTCCTTTAGGACACTTTCCCATCCTCGAATCGTCCATTTTCAGAACCCCCATCTGCTTCTCTGCGTCAAACTCTGCCTTCAATTCCAGTGTGTTCTCTCCTGAAATTTCCAGCAGCCCACCATCTCCATGTGATTCATGCTCTCTCTCTCTCTAGAAGCGTGCAAAACTTCATCACGTAGCCACCTTGCATGCACATGCTAACCTTCCCAATCTGCCCAACCACCTCAGCCTAATCTGCCACCTCACTAGTGACATTTTACCACTCTCAAGACATTTCCCCCAAATCACATTAAATGCACATTTTGGACCTTTAGTCACACAATTCCCACACACATTAGCATCCACATTAAAGCTTGCATGCTTCCCCATATACACATATGAAAAGCCCCTTGATGTGGGCACCAAAACATATCGAATTCCCGTAACATACAAGTGCACATTGACTCAGGAAAATATTTTAAAAAAACCCTTCATGACTTGACTTTACATGACCCCAAAAACATTTCACTTGACCACACACTGGATACCCTTGCTCTGGAAGTCTGGTACAATCACATTGCATTTCATCATCTCCCTGATAAGTCCCTGCAAAAAACTTTTAGTCTTTCAAGTTCAAAATAAAAGTGTCTTTTACATGTGCAGCCAGTTACATTGGCTTATTCACACACAACCCGCAAATTAACACTATCATGTGTTCAATGTCTACCCTCATGCACAATCTATGGGGAGAAAAATATATACAGATTTTATCCTATCATCGTCTACTTCTCATGGAGGGTTTCTAGATTTCATCATCGACTTCCTGTAGCCCATTCACTGATCTATAGCTGAAGGTTACCAAGTGTGACATGAAGTTGTGGGTAATAAACTTCACGCACCTCTTCACTTCCTGCTGCTTTCGAAGTGACTGACAAAGATATTTATCATTAAGAATGGGACATTAAAAGAAGCTTTTATGCCAAGATACCACACCATACTTTCCTCCCTCAGATGATAATGAAGATGGTAACATCCCAAGTGATGTTGTAATCAAGCATAGGGAGAAGGAAAGGATCAGCAGCCATAATCTCAACGAGCCGGTCTGCGCCAAAGAGAAAAGCGATGCGTTGTTGAAAGAAGATCTTGTGGCTTAACATGATATGAACTGATATATATCGAGGAGTTTGAAGGGGCTGATTGGGTCGGATGGGTAGATTCTGAGGAAACATTGCACCTCCTTCATAGACACCTTTACACTTAGCTCAAAACACTCTACAAACTATCATTAGACACAGAGGCCTATAAACATGATATGAAAGATGCAAACACACAACGAGATGTGCCTTGAGATGGGCTTCGCGTTGATATAAGTTTCGTTGAAAACAGATAGATGGTTGAAGAGATATGGACAGTTTACTAGAAGAGTAAAAACTGTCATGAAAATAGACTGTCAGACACAGAGACTCATAACATTTTGCACCAATATTTGATTCAATATATAATCACATAGAGACATGCACCTTAAAAAGAGCTTTGCGTTGATATTTGTTTCGTAAGAAAAAGAGAAGCGGCCAAAAAGTTATGGACAGTTTACTAGACGGGGGTAAAAACTGTCATGAAAACAGACTGTCAGACACAAAGACTCGTAACTTTTTGCAGCAGTATCTGATTCAAGATCTGTTCACATAGAAATATGTGCCTTAAAGATAGCTTCACACTGATATAAATTTCATGAAAATTGGACTACCGAGCAGAAAGTTATGAGTAAAACACTAACAGGGGGTCAAACTGTCATGAAAACTGCTCCCTCAAGACTCCACCTTCATCAACGATCCACCCCTCAGAGATTTCGCCTAGAAGAGGGAAAGAAGTTTGCATAGTGGCTCAGGAAACAGATAGACCATGTGTGCACAGTGAGCGGCCGAATAGAAAGAACTTTTAAGGCTTTGAAAGAAAGAAAAGGGAAGAGAGACTCAAGAGAGAGAGAACCTGAAGTGACCTTCATTACCAATAGAGTGAGACTCCACTCCAATGCAACTCAAAACACTACAAACACAAGGGAGAAGAAGAGGTTTCATGCAGAATCTCCAAGACTCCTCATAGAGAGAGAACGAACTAGAAAGAAAGAAAGAAAGAAATTTTATTAAAGGTCCACGGAAGGCCATACATGGCCTATGGGACACAAAATCATCCGAAAGGAAAATACATCATCAACGATGCGCCAACTAGGTGGCCTCATCGTAATACCGCTAAGATGCCAAAAATGGCTACAAAAATCCTAGATACAAAATGAAATGAAATAGAGTACCAAAATTGCCTAGATACAAAATGTAAAATATGGAATATGAGGAACATCGTCTTCCCTAAGGGGTCTGTGATCCAAAGAAATGATGGAAGTCATGGCCATCGACCATGCCTCCTGCCATGAGTGTGAAGATCTGGGCAAGTGTCAAATGGGCTGCTGGCGGTGCCAAGTCTCCATGGAGCAATCTCCTCCGAAAATGTGCCATCATCCTCCGTCGTCTAGAAATAAAGCGACGGGTACGGCCTCTGTGTAAGATCATCCTGCGGTGCTGCCGGATCATGTCATATGTACATCCTCGGGGTGGAACCATCGGTGCTCTCTGGCAAGATGGGCTATCTCTGTGCTCATGGTCCTGCGCCTCGTCCTGCTCCTCATGAATAACCAGGTCTCTGGCAGGGATGCGACGGTGCTCTCTGAGGAATCTCTCTCTGTATCTGGTGATCTCCCTGATGAACAACGCTAAGCAATACTGATCCTCATACTCCATAATCCGAGAGAGAGGTCCAAATCCGTGCCCAAATAAACAGTGAAATCTGCCACGGATCTCATAATATAAAGGGCATCTGCAAACAAAGTGCTCCTCAGTCTCCACCTCCCCCATAGTGCAACAAGGGCATATCCTAGTCTCTCGCCTGGGTCTATGTCCGGTAGCTGTACGACGCATCCTGCCGGCCTCAACGTCTAATCTGTGGGAAGATACCCTGAGCTGGCCCAAGGCAATCCTGAGTGAGTGCGACATATGAACGCCGATATATCCTGGGGATATGATGAAGCCATCCTCTGAAATCCTGAGAAAATGGTCACTGTGGCCATCTTCGTAGGAAGCTCCGTGGGATGAACCCAAGTGCGAAACGTGTATAGCTGCAACAAATCTGCCCTGATAACCTGGCTGAGCTCATGTCGAGTGAGAGGGAGGCGAGGGGCATCTATGCTGTATCGAAATGGTGGCAGCCTATCCATATCCAAGCCCAGCGAGGTGAGCCATGTGGAGAGTGTGTGGTACCAACAAAAAGTATGACCTCTCTCCGCATAAGAGAATATCTACAAGAGGGAGAGAAGGCTCATGGAAGAGGCTTGAGGAGACTAGAGCTATAGCAACATGAGGCCTAATGGTGGAAGAGATTGATGAACAAAGGAGAGGAGGGCTCCTTTTATAGAGATTTTATCACCCTCTTTCACCCATTTACAATTGCTGCCTGTAGATTCTTTTCCCCATCAATCACATAAGCCCGTATGTCACCATCCATGTCCTTTTTGGCTACTCTTGCCATGTGTCCCATCACAAGATGCTCAAGACTCTTAAAATGTTGCGAAAGTCAAGAGTCTCCCCACATGGAGCCCATAGGGACCCTCTCTTTTCCACATGTCCACATCCTTCTTATTCCACATAGGAATTATAGAAGGATTCCTCTTGACTTCACACTCCTCCACATGCCTTCCATTGGCATGTGGCCTCTCTTATATTATTGGAACACATGGACATGAGCCCACATCTCTATATGACTCACTCTTGCTATTTTCTAAAAACTCCATAATATCCCATACACAAATAACTCTCACCCCATACCAAGGTATTTATAATTCATACCTATGGTATTTACAATGAGCCATTCCACTCATCCTCTCAATCCCATACAATATCATAGAAAATAGAAATAACTGAGAGCCGCTAGGCTATCACTTGATACTCAAACTCTTATCAAACATAGAGAAAAACAATACCAATGCCAAATTAAAAATATCAATTTTTGGCGTCACACCAAGCTACTCCTAATGTTTCGTTACACTAGCCTGTAAGAACCCATGTAAGGCCTTGCGCATCTTCTGCTACCCTGTTCAGTTCTTCTGAAGATACCTTTGGTGAAATCGCTGCTCTTACTGATGTTCAATATCAAGGCGATACTCTTTCTGCTGGCAAATTAGAATCGAATTGTGCCCATGTACTTGAGTTTCTATATGCAGCAAATTGGCTCTGTGTTGATAAACGAAGGCTTGGATGTATGCTTGATTTCTTGCGCCAAGAGAAGTCTAGAATGTCGCATGAAGAATCGTATGATAGAAATCCCATTTGAGAAGCTTCTATCATCTGAAGGTATTGATGACAAGCAGATTTGTGATTCGCTTATTTCTTGGAATGTTTTGAGTCGGATTGGACAGTGCAGGAATCCACTTGTACAAGCGCAAGCCAATTCATAAGTCTTGACGATTTGGCTGATGCAACACATGGGCTTTGTCTAGACATATTTGGTGGTGACCTTTGACCCATTCACGCTCTAAGTTCATTGTAACTTGATTCAACGCACTTGGACAGAAATGGCATGGAGCACCAAGATGAACAATATTTCTATCGCAATCCACCCAAATTTGCAAGAACAAAACTTTGGAGATGAAGAGTTTCTGCTACATTGCCTTGTAACTGAATCTCAATCTAGTGTATGTGCCTCATCCCGTCTCCATCATGTGATTGCCTATCTCTCTCTTCCTGTTCATGGTTTCTTCAATTCAGAAGTTCCTTTATTCCCTTCCACCCTTCCCCCCTTTCCCTCCTTCTCCCCTTGGGGCTAGGAGAAACAAAAGGGTGAGGTGTATAGAAGAAGAGATATAAGAAGTAGCTATGCATGTGTGCTGAGGTAGCCAAGCTTGCATGCACTAGAAAGAGTATAGATTTCAAAAGGATGGAATAGAAGGAAGACTGAGTGAAGAGGGGTTCAAGTGAAAGAGGGGTAAAGTAGAAGGGAGAGTTGATGGTATAAATGTATATGAGGGGTTCAAGAGGGACCTTGTAAGAGATTTTCTGGGTATGTGTGGGCAAAGTATGTGCGGAGAGATTGCCATGAACAGGTGGAGGTCCAGGTTTGGGGCAGACTCCACTTGTCCTAGGTGCTCGTTTGCTTAGGAGTCAATTCATCATTGCTTATGGGACTGTAGGCATGCGAGAGTCATATGGATAGGGGCTGCCAGGATCCTCATTACTTTTGTTCCTCCTCATTTCTTCATGACTTGGGGATCAATGGCTTGGCTCTCTTTGTTAGGACCTCATATCTTCTATGAGTGGGAGGATGCTTCCTGGGCCATCTCCATTTGACGACACCTAGTCCAGCATTGCTCTTTGGAGGATGTGCCTATCTCCCGCTACAGATGAGTACATGCTGATGTAGAATCTACTTGGGAGATACTGGCTAGTATTACTACTTGCTAGATTTAGAGGGCTAGATTCATAGAGGCCTTCGATGGATCTTAGGTCCACCCTTGCCACACCTTGGTCAGTTTTGGGACTGATAGCATTCACTTTTTTTATTTTGCATGAAAATTTTGATGCTTTATATTTCTTTTGCAAGAAAAGTACTTCATTAAGTATGAATAAAAACCATAGAGCAAGCTCAAGTGCGGAAGTACATCATGTCAAGCATGAGAAAAAACAGCTTAGAATGAGCAAACAAAAATCCTAGGTAGCGGCTGAAAATACCACCTCATCCCTGAAGGAGAGTCAGAGAAGAAAGGACAATCCTTCCAGACTCTTAGAAAAGCAACCCTCCTAGCAGTAGCAGTCCTGGAGGTTCCCTGTATGTTAGCCCAAATGGCCATCGTATAGTATCTGCCTAGATACTATACATAGTCTGAGAAGGGTGAACCTGGGAGTCCTCCAAAGCCTCTATACATCTGGCTCTCCAAATATGCCATGCTGTAATACTAGCTAGAATCTCCCAAGATGTGTCTACAGAAGCATGGGGAGCTCTGAATGGAGTAAGCACAACATTCCGGAGGGAGCATGACTCCACAAGGTGTCGTCGAACAAAAAAAGATGTGTTCGTGTCATGTCCCTTGAAGAAGCCTGTGGACCAGTGAGTGACAACCAAGCAACTGATCCCCAGGCCATGAAAAAGGGTGCTCTATGAAAAATGCAAAGTATCCTAGCAACACCCTTTCAAATCGCCCTCGCCTGAGTGCACTCCCAAAGGCAGTGCTGCACTAACTCAATTGTTGAGTGGCATTGAGGATAGCCCCGAACCTGGATCTCCATAGGTTCACTACAATCCCTCCATGAATAGTAAGCCAGATGAATAACATGATTTTCCTATTCCTGAGGGATTTCCAAAGTCTCCTCCAAAAGTTTTTCTGCATCTCTACAGAAATCTGAAAAGTATCCCAATGAGGAGCTCTAGAGGGCCTCCAACCTCTACAACTCAGTTGAAATCTCCTGGCATTTCTGACAGTGTAATGAAAGAAGGGGATGCTCTTCTCTCGGTGCCCTACATCTATCCACTCCCATTCCCTTGGATCCCACTGCAAGGATTTAATAGGGGAACCTCCATACAACCAAAGTCTCCAAGATCCAAGAGCCAGGAGAACAGGGTCTGGATCAAGATACCACTGTGAGTCTCTACCCATCTCCATGTATCCTGCAATCCTGACAGGCTGAAAAGAAGCCTCGAAGAGAATGTCCTCTGAAGATTTGTGGAGTTTGCCTCTTGCATGAACTTGAAAGACAAGGGTATCCTCATGTGCATCCCGCAAGGCTATAACCTACAAAGGGATACCTGTCCTCGTAAAAGCCCCCAACCAGGTGGACTTCGAAATAGGCAAATGGTCTATATCCATCCACTCCACTGGTATGGCTGCATCTGTTGCACCCTAGCTGCACTTCCTCTGAGGTGACTAATTGAACAAACTCTCTGATCCTCTAGAAGCATCCTGAAAGCTTTCCAAGCACCCACCATGGATGCAGGGCCCAACTCCCATCTAGACCAGTGCATGTAGTGTGACATACCCAGTGACCTGCCATGCTCATCTAGTATGCAATCATTCCACATGATGGGCTGCCTGTCAATTTCCTCATGAGAGGAGGGTGGAACTCTCTGAAGAGTACTTCTGAAGCTGTCCCAAGCTTTTAGAATGGCAGCCATGAGAGGGGAGGTAGGAGATCTGAGATGGGCTGACGTAAAGATCCATCTAGGGCTGTCCATCCAATCTCCTCCCTGAGGTGGTGTGCATGTCTGTATATTGCGTAAGAAAAAATCCTTCTATGGCTCCTGACTAGGCATCAAACCTCTGACCACCATCTTGAAGAGCAAGGCTCTACACTGCAAGTCTGGATCAATAATATTGAGACCCCCTTCCTCAGTAGGTAGAATAAGAGTCTCCCAAGCCACCCTAGCTATCACATCTGAAGTGTCGTCTAATTTACTCCACAAAAAATTCCTGATAGGTCTCTTGAGCTGAGTGATACTGCTTGTAGATTGCCACCAACAAGAGCAAACAAACCAGGATATAGCCAACAGTACCTGGTTTACAACCACCACTCTAGATGCAAGGTCAAGTCTGGCCGAACTCCAAAATAGGAGTTTCCTCCTGATGCTCTCTAACACGGGGAGCGAATTGTTGTGCTGGAGAAATGACCACCCCAACCTGGCATCCAAGATACCTGATGGAGACACCCCTCTGAATCCAAGATGTTTTATATTATAGGTTCGCTATCCCAAAAAATGAGATGTGCCAAGTTACATCAATGGAAAGTCTCACTATATGACAAGTATACATCATGTTATATATAATGACACTCTGATGGCTAGTTGTGGGCGAGCATGCAGGGATCCTCTCAGCAGGCCTCTGTCAGGAGGGTTATATTCCTTACAGAATGGAGGGTCTCTCCCTTTCTCTCATCAGAGACTATAGTAGGGTTGAAGTGGCATTTTCAGCCTCAACCTTGGTTTCTTTACAGCTCTTTCTGAGTTTTTATTTACTCCTCTAGAGTATTTATTTTCCTCATGTGCAGCATGATGTATTTCCGCTTCGAGCTTGTTCATGCGGGTTTCTTTCATACTTAATAGAAGTCTTATTCATGTGAAAAAAGAGTATGAGATTGAGAGATTGAAAGCAAGAATTAAAGAAGGGAGGATATAATTAAAAACTAAATGAGAAGCGAAAGTAGAGGTGTCTGAATCCATTAAACCTAAAACAAATTAGAAGAAGAAAAATATAGAGGTTGGGATGAAAGCAAGAGGAACAAGTATGGGAAGTGGAGTGACAGTAGGTTAATGTCTTTGACTTCATCTTGGATGTAAAAGGTTGAGATGAGAAATGAAAATGGTAAGATTAAGGGAAGGTAGAATGTAAAACACTTTTTTTTTTTTGCCGAAAAAACAGTGCTAATTATATTACTTCGAGAACAAGATACAAAAGGTCAGCTTGTAGCTGACAGGCTGCATTCACAAATCAGACACAGCCCTAAAAGGTAACAGAATAAATCATACTCTCACGGAGGGATAAGACGAGTGTGAATGAACAGCCATCGGGGTGGTGAGTAGTGCCACCGAAGGCCCTGCGAAGTCTGCTCGAAGAAGAGGCCCTGTGTGTCCCAAGCCCAGAGGAAGCGGCTCCGCTTCTCCTGACCGGCTCGAGAATCTCCCTGAATTTGGTCCCACTGGCCTTTGAGGGTATGAATAATCTCGCTCCAAATCTCCGTCATGATCTGGGCAGTCGATAAGGAGGTGCCACCGAGGATCTGCGCACAGCGCGAGGTCCAGATGTGCCACCCTGCAATGCTGCTAATAATCTCCCAAACTAGCTGTCTCTCCCGAACTCCTGTATCAGCCTCTGCTAGGTGCTGCGGGATACCCTCGAGCGGCCCCCACGTCCCCTGTGTGATAAGGAAAGTGGGGTCCTGCTGGCATGCCTCGAATAAGTGATGAAGACTAGGTGCGGTGCTGCACCAACAGAACGCGCCCCAAGTGATCAATCCTAGCTCTGGTGCTGCGCGAGTAAGAATCCCGAAAGTCCACCTCCACACTTCCTGGGCGCGAGTGCAGCTCCACAGGCAGTGTTTTGGTGACTCCTCATCCTCATGGCAAATCTGGCAGCATCCGTCCTGGCCTATCTGCCGCAACCAGCTCCCCACTGGAAGACCTTTGTGGGCAAGAAGCCACAGGAAGTATGAGATCTTCCACGGCCGCCAGCTCTCCCACAAGGCCTTCCAGAATGCCTGCAAAAAGAACCTGGAAATACCCTGTGCATACCAGCTGGGCCGCTGGGTGGGGGGGCGGCTCTGCATCCTCCCAAGAACTCGCCTGCCCAGAGTCGTGCTGTAGGTGAAGAAGGAAGTCGGCCCCTGTCCTGTCACAATCTCTGGCCACCACCACTCTCCTGGGTTCCAATCAAGCTCTGACAAGGCCCGCCCCTCCCAGAGCCAGAGACGCCAAAGCTGCATCTGGTCCTGCTCGATGCTAGGATCGGTACGCCAGACCTTCCCCAAAAGGCCTACGACCCGAACCCTCTGCCATGGGAGTAGAGGGTCGATGAGCGCATCCTCTCTCTTGAGTCGTCCATCCCCAAAAACCGCGAAGAAGGAGATAGAGGAGTCATCCATACGTCCTGCGATCACCAGTGGGATGCCACGGGGGGTGAACTGTCCCAGCCAGCGGGCGTCACCAGGCATGAGGACCTGAGGCTCAGGTGGAACCAACCAATCAGCTGGGATCACGCCGTCGATCTCCGTGCATCTCGCCTGGGCTCCACGTGCACCTCCAGCTACGTCTGCAAGATCAGCCGTCTCCAGATGTCTGTACGTATCCCTCCAAACTCGAAGGGACCGGGCTGACCCCCTCATCCAGCCATCCCACCTGATATGTGATCTCTCCCCCAACTGAAGGCCCTCGGCATCTCTGACCTGACCGTTCCAGATAAGCGGCTGGCGATCGATCTCCTCCTGACAGCTAGGAGGGGACTGATTGAGACTGAGGCGGAGCCGCCTCCAAACCCTGCCCTGGCTGTCCGGTGACTACCATGCTCTGGGTGATGCTGCCGGCATCTGTCACGATCTCGATCACTGTCGGGAGAGTCACAGGATCCGCCACAGCCACACGGACTCGGGGGGCTCCTGCCGTAGTCACCGCATCGGCGAAAGTATCGTGCATAACCCAGCCAAAGTGGGAGCCCAGGTCCCTAACAATCGGCCGTAGCTCAGCAGCAAGACCTGGAAAAACTAGCGTCACTGGATGACGAGGTATACGGAACCGCCCGAGCATCAAAATTCGCTACGCTAAATCCGCGGTACCACGGGACTATCATGACAATCTTTCCATCCACAGTCGTGGGGGAGCCAGCAATCAGGTTGCTTGCCGCTTTCGCATTGGAGAGTTTGAGCCAGAAGATGCCCCTTCCCATAAGGGCCACCTCCTCAATATGGCCGTCCTCTAGCATGAGGGTGGACTGGAGCCAGTCCCTGATGGCTGATCTGGAGGGAGAATGTCCAATGACTCTGCCATAAACAGAGGTGAGGGCAAAGTCATTGGCAACCTCCTGAACCCGAGATGATTGTTGCTCTGTCAGGATGACGCGGTAGGCATCTGGAGAGGGAGGGTCCGTCTGGGCCTCCGGTTCCGGGCAAGGGGCCGCCATACCGCCAAGACAAATTGCAAGGCTTCCGATGAGGAAAAGGCTGCCACCCAAAAAAGGGAGGGGGGGTAGATGCGGGAGGGTGGAGCCTGGGTGTGGCGGGAAGGATGGAGGGCGGGGGGCGGAGGAAGCGGGATGGGGGGCAGGAAGCGGAGATGGCGCGGAATGGAGGAGTGGGGGCGGGGATCGGGGGCGGTGGAGAGGAGGCGGGAACGGAAGCGGGGGTGGGGGAGAGGCAGAGTGGGGCGAGAGGCGGACGGGGGGCGGGGGGAAGGGTGAAAATAAGAAGGGGGGAAAAAAAAAAAAGGAGCGAAGGGGCGGGGGGGGCGGAGAGCGGGAAGGGGAGACGGGGGTGAAATGGAGGGGGGAGGGGCGGTGAGGCGAAGGGGGGCGAGGGCGGGGGGCGAGGGGTGGGTGGGTGGAGCGGGAGGCGGGGGGGTGTGAGTGGAGCAGAAGCGGGGAGGGGTGGAGCGGAGGGGCAAGGGGGAGAGATGGAGCGGGGGGGGGTGTGCGTGGCGAGGGGGACGGAGCGAGGCGGGGAGGGTGAGGCGGGGTGAGGGGGTGTGAGTGGAGCAGAAGCAGGGAGGGGTGGAGCGGAGGGGCAAGGGGGAGAGACGGAGCGGGGGGGGGTGGTGAGCGTGGCGAGGGTGAGTGGAGGTGCGAGGGGGGGTGAGGCGGAGGTGAGCGGGGATGGCGAGGGAGGGGGAGGTAGAGGTACGGAGGGGGCGGGGGAAGCTTGCAGGAGCTGAGAGGAGGACACTTTGATCTTCAATGTCCAATCTTATTCATAGACAAGTTAGAACAAGTGATAGAATGTAAAACACTTAAGGAGAAATGTGGAAGGTTTAGGTTTGAATAATGAGAGAGTAAAGGAACAAGCAGAGCTGTTGAAACAAGAAATGAAGCTTGATAAAAACTTGTCATGCAAGCCTGTGCAAAATGATGTCGGTGCCTCCAAAGGCCCTTGTGCTAGATATGGAGGGATGGAAAATATTGTTTAATGGTGAAAAGTGGAAAAATGGGGACTGAAGGGAAGAAAAAAGGAAGCCGGCCTACAAGGAGAAGACGAAGCGGGGTGTGGATGTGTCAGAAGAGATGAACATGCAAGTGGGGGTGGTTAAGCAGCCCTGGGAGGAAGGGGGGGCAGGGGTTTAGGTTGCACACAAAGATAAGGATAGGGCTAGCGAACAGTGGAGAGGCTAGAGGTGAGAGTCTGCATTCTAATAGAGCTGAGGCGTGGCATGCAATATAGTGAGAAAGGGGAGGCAATGAATGGGCTGGAAGAGCAGCATGGAGGAAAGGGATCAAGCTGAGAGGATGTTTAATTGAGCCTTCATGATCAACTACAACACTCTCAAAGAGTCCATTCTATGCTAGTATCTTAACTCCAGCCCCCTCTCCCTAGCTGCCCCACCTCACCCTATTTGCTCCGCCCCCCCAACCCCCTCCCCACCCTCCCCTTCTTCCTCCCTACCTATCCCTCCTCCCCCTCTAGCTGCCTCATCCCCTCCCTACCTATCCCGTCTCCCCCTCTAGCTACCTCACCACCCCGCCCCCCCTCCACTCCGCCCCTAGATAGCTCTCCCTCCCTCTCTCCTCTCCTCCTCCTCTCTCACAGCCACCCCCTTAGCCTCTCAGCCCCTCCCCTTACCCTCACTCTCAGCCTCCCTACTTGCCATTCTCTCAACCTTCCCTTCTCTTACACTACCCCTTTCGAGCCTCTTTTTTCTCAAGCCCTCTTGCAGCAAGGAGTGTCGGATAGAGTTTCACCATGTGTGAGTTGGCCTCCTCACCTCTATTGAACAAATGGATACGCATTCAGTCAAACCTTGTCCGCTTCCACCGGTCATGAAAACAATTATTTTCTCAAAAGACGAGTTCCTATAGCTCAAAAAGGATGTGGATATAGAAAGTTCTACCTTGCTCTCTGCTTGCATCCAGGGGTCCCACCCTTGTAGATCGCAATCTAGGGACTGGACGCTTGTGGCCTTACTGGAAGACCTCGCTCCTCACCTATCAGCAGATGTACACTTACTTGGTCAATGCTTCTTCTAGGTGGTTTTCGGTAAGTTCTGGTTTTTTGATTCCCCTGATTCCACAGCTTCGGTGCTCGAGGACAATCCCTTGGTGCTACCCTTCAGAACAAATTTTCTATCACCTTTCACTTGGGTTTCGATATTGTTGAGGAGGACAGTTGGCTCACATCTCTCTTTATCAGACTACCTAGCCTTCCTTAGGTGTACCATCAGCACCTTGCCACTATTGGAGCCTCCTTTGGAGTGGTCACGGAGATCGCCCCCCCTTTCAAGCCTGTCTTTTTCTTCAGTGGAGGTGGTTAAGGCCGATGGGTCCCTAGAGTTTTGTATTTGACTCCAACATCAGAGATAACCACATCATGCTTGATGGATCTTTTTTCTTCTAGAGGATAGAGATTGCGGGTAGATAGGATCAGTGGAGGATATGCAAGACCCATAGGCACTTTGTTAGAGATTGCCCAAGGAGCAAAAAAAGACCTTCTGGTGCAGCTTCTCTTTGTACCACTCCCTTGGTACCCGTTGCTCATCTTGCATCGCATGCTACCAGACAGTCAGCTCCGTCAGTATGCCCAGGACCCTCCTCGCATCCTCCACTTGCCATCCCCCATTGGGTTGTGACATACAAGGCCTTGGTGGTGTGCAACAACGCCGCCATCCAGTTGATTCATAATCAGCTTCATCTAGTTGTTACTGGGGGCACTATTGACATTCTCTTTATTTAGGAACACGAATTGGATGCCAAGGATTGTGCCAAGTCAAGTAAGATGCTTTCAAGCTATACCTTCTGGTCACCTATAGTAGATGGTGAAAGATCATAGTAGTAGGGAGATAAGCAAGCTAACACTAGGAATGGAAAGGAAAGATAACAAGCATAATGGAAATGAAATGGAAAGAAAATGAAAGCAATGGACAAGTACTCACATGATACCAAAGATCTTGATGTTGACTGATATATTAGACAATAGACAAGTACAACACTATAGATCTTGATACATAGGGCAGAGATGATGCCAGGTATGTTGTATGGCAGTATATTCCTATGTTGGTGAAACTAGATATGCGGGTCTCACTAGATGCACCTTTCACCAACATAGAGTTCAAGACAACACTTCTTGCCCTCCATAAGGGCAAGTGCCTAGGTTCGGTTGGGCGTACCTCATCCTTTTTTATTACTTTTTGGGATATGATTGGGGATCACATTACCTCAGTCCTGTAGGGGTTGGAACTCTGGTGGGATGCTGGAATCACTTACAGATGGTCTCATTCATCTTATTCCAAAAGAGGGCAGTAGGAACTTAGTGTCACAGAGGCTTTGGATGCATCCCAGGTCCACCCTTCTTATACCTTGGCCACTATATGGACAAACACTATACATACATTGATGGCCATCCGGGTGACCATGCAGGGGTCCTCACATGCAGCCTCTACTAGGAGAGCTATATTTTTTAGACTCCCCTTTCTTCTCTAAGACTACTCCAGGGTTGAGATGGAATTTTCAGCCTCAACCTTGGTTTTTTTCTATCTCCTTCCGAGGAGGGCACCGCATGATGTATTCCTCCTTGAGCTTTTGCTCTTGCGGGTTTTGTTCATACTTAATAGAAGTCTTTTTTAATGAAAAAAAATACTTAAAAAGGACAAGAACAACACCCAACCCATATAAAATCACACTATAATTATATCAATCACTTGGGACAGACATATAATATCTATTTGGAAAACATCTTAAGCAAAATTGATGAGTTTATTGATGCCCATTAAAACATAACTGAGTGTGACTTTTTAAAGATGATCTTATCTTACTACATCAGACAATCCTTTTATAATAAAGTGAGTTTCAGGCCAGAGGAGGTTAGCAAAAAATTGAAAACATATCCCAACCAAATCCATATATGCTCAACTAAATAGTAACATTTTGTTTAGGTCCAACATAACAAGTGTGGAAGAAAACCAAATGTCAATTTAGAGAATTGGGGTGGACTTGCTTATATGTTTGACCTAAATCGTTTTCTGGTTTGGATGCAGAAAATGAAAAGGGATCAAGCACGCAGAAAACTAGAAATAGGTTGATAAATTATGGCATTGTACCATCTCTCTCTCTCTCTCTCTCACACACACACACACACACACAGAGTTTTTTTTTTGTGAGAAGAAATATTTTATTGCTATGAAATAATTACATTCATAGTTACTTCCAAAGTGGAGTAACTACTACTCAACTGAAAATCTCAGTATAAGCTAGATATACACCATGATCAATTAAAATTCTCAAACGCTGCCCAAGGAGCTCAAGAAATCACGAGTATGAGGGCAATGCCAAAGACGATGAGACACAGGCTCCCGCGGAGCCAAACATCTACAGTAAACAGCTAGATCAATATTTCTGCATGCCAAAAGTTGCCTAGATGGAAGAACCCCTAGCAGAACTCACCACAAAAAAACCTTTTGTCGAAAGGGAATTTTTGGATTCCAAATCTGTCTCAATCTCTACTGCCACCACTTTGCAAAACGTTCATTTGCCAACACTAATTGGCCTTTTGCAAAACCCATGGCGGAGGCAGAAGTACTTTATATAAAGAAGAGATAGTAATATGTGACTGAAGGAACATGGTGGAAAGAGGGAGAGAGAGAGGGTAGGCTAGGGAGAGAGGAAATGATACTCAAAAGGAGACATAATGAAATGGAAATAAAATGACTCCAGTAATGAACAAAAATGAGAGTACTCACATGTAGACCAAAGAGCTTGTAGCTTGATACTTGATTGTATTGACACTAGACAAGTACAGCTCTTATATAAGAGCACACACACACATATGAATACCTATGCATATGGGATAACTCCCAATATGACATATGGCATCCATAGGACACACTAGACTAGAACTCACACTAGAACGCACTAGAACGCACATTTTTGACTCACTTTGGCTTCATATTCCAACACCCCCCCATGAAGGCAAGGTGAGAGACTACTATAATGGAACCAAGAATAGAACATGACAATGATGGTCTAAGGTGAGGGACTATTGGAATAGAACCATGAACAGAACATGACAATGACGGTCATCAAACTATGCACCCTATGTAACTCAGAGGCTAAAGTCTGAGCGTGTTCAGAGGTTGATCCAAGCACTCTTGTGGCTTGAGACTCAACATGCTCAGAGGCTCACGTTATAGCATGGCTACATGACCAGCTCATAGGTCTAGGAATACATCAACATCCTGGAACTCGGCCAGGCCTAATAACAAGACCTATCAAAGTCAATACATGGCTCCCACAATACATCCCCCTCTAAACCTATCAAAGCCAATACAGGGCTCCCACAGTACATCCCCTCCTGGCTCCAAAGCTAATGAGAGACATGGAGCCACACACAAAAAAAAAAAGGGAAAATACATTCTTTTGGGAGGACTGTCCAAGGTAGAGAACCTTTGACTCAACACACATGATTTATTTGCATCATTTTGGGGAACAACCTAGGGCAGAGTACCCTTGACTCAAACAAGAAAGTAGTAAAGATATTGTGACAACAAAAAATGATATTTTGTTTTGGTCTAAGCTAGTAGACACCATGAAAAGGAAGTGGAATTTCTCTTCCCTGTCGAGCAGTACCTTCTTTTGTTGCTATGCGGAGCATCCTCTCAGACACCCCTCCCAGTACAGCCTTGTCCTCGTAGCTTTTCACTCCTGGTTTATCCAGATCTTTTGCGAGTGCGGTCACAGATTTTGCTCGATACCCAGGCAGGCGTGAGGGTTGGGAGATCCTAGCAGATGAGATTAAGCGAGATTTTCAGTCACCCTTGCGTACAGGCACCTCGTCGCAGATTCTTCCTCTCCCTCTCACCTATTCCAGGTGTAGAGTTAGGACGGCTCAGCCTTTTTCAGCTCTTCTGACTCCTAGACCTGACCCCAGGATGGTTGACAGAGATCTGCCTGTTGAGTTTTGGTCCTTTTTGCTCGAGGGGTTTCCACAGACTCCCTCACTAGATTGGAACTTCTCCTGGTATTTTGTCGACGGTCAGAGGAGGTAGAGGAGTACTTGGGATCTGTTACTCTATCCAGAGAGGGGCACAGTCTTCGTTTCTCCGCAGGCAGCTTTCGTTCTCGGGGGAGCGAAAGCTAGTCAGCTGAGCTACTTGACAACGAGATTGATAGACACCTTTTGAGCATGACTCAGTTTTCATCGGTTCACCGTATTGTCGGTCGCAGATTCATTCTTGCCCTAGGACTCTTCGACCTGGCTTCGGTGGCAGGGCCTCTCTATTTCTGTTCTTTGAGGTTCAAGGAGACTTTGATTTGCCCAGGAGTGCTGGTTGGTTTGAATTTCAGCTCCTCAATTCGCGCCAGAGTATTATTCCCTTGGATGGAGCCATTTTACATGAGTTGGGGCAGATTTGGAGCTTGATCAGAGACTGACTTTGGATTGCGCCGTCAGAGAGAGTCATTTGTGCCACTGCCACTGGCATCCCCTCACTTCCATCCGATGTCTAGGCTGTCCATCATTTCTTGGAATGTGAGAGGACTGAACGGCCGTAGATTTATTTTAGATGCAGATGGTCGTAGATCGAGAGTTCCTAGATTGTAGTTGCTAAGGGACTCCCTTCGTTTTATTTCCTCAGGGTCCCCTTCAGACATTGTGCTTATCCAGGAGCATAAGCTCTCCTAGGACAGGATTGACAGATGCAGATCCTTACTCAGAGGACAGAGCCAGACATATTGGAGCCTAGCGGATGGTACGAGGGGAGGAGTTTGCATTTCAGTTTCAGCCAGGGGGGCCCCAAAGATCACCCAAGAGGGTACACTAGTGGAGAGTAGGGCATGCTATGTTATTCTTCAGATTGAGAGCACAGCAGTTGGTGTTCTCAATGTGTACGCTCCCACGGATCCAGCCCGCAGACGTGCATTTTGGAGATAGCTCAGAGAGTCCCTTCCTCAGGCAGACACCTAGATTGTTGGAGGAGATTTCAACATGGTTCAATTCTCCGAAGACAAGTCGGGCCAGACAGAGGGTGGACTTTTTGATAGGGAGAGAGTGGAGTGGGATAGTTTTGTTTTGCATGCTGGACTTCATGATGCAGCTCGATTGGACGACTTTCGTCACTTGGCTAATAGTCTTCAGTTCTCTTGGTCTGGGGTTTTCCATGGCTCTCTCTCTTTGGCTAGGCTTGATAGGTTTTATATTGGCCATTGGGGCCAGGCCAGAGGAGGACAAATTGGGATCCGCTCGGGTTATGTTTTATCTAACCATGCTCTAGTCCTATTACAGATTCTCCCTACCTCTCGATTGGAGAGCACAGGCTTTGTGAGAGTTTCGGACTTTGTTTTTCAGGACACAGAGTTCGTGGAATGGTTGAGAGAGGCTTGGTTGACAAAGGACACTCCTGAAAATCAGGGCTGGTTGATGTGGGTAGAGGGGGCTTTGGCTATAGAGTTAGCATGGCCTGCCAGTTGAGGGCAAAAGAGGAGAAGGAAAAGCTCAGAATCAGATATTGGAACGCAAGATGGGAGGTATCCAGACTTCAGAGATTGATTCAGAGCTTTCCTCATTCTCTTTTCATCAGAGGGCAGCTTTCAAAGGCTCAGGAGAAACTAAAGGAGATTCACGGCAGGAGGGCCCAGTTCAGGTTTTACTCCCAGCAAACCTTCTAGATCTAGAAGGGGGATAGATGCTCTAGAGAGTTCTTCAGGGCAGTGGGTTAGAGATACTCTTCGGATAGTCTTCGTAGACTTGTGGATGAGGCCGGGTCTCTTCAGACGGATCCTCATCATCTTGTTGAGATCCTCACTTCTGATTTCTATTCCACTCTTTACACCGCCGATCCAGTCATCGAGGAGATGATCAGAGCCAAAGAGGAGATTTGGAGTCATGTCCCCCAGATGGTCTCAGACAGGATGAGTCATGTTTTGGATAGCCTGCTATCACTCCTGGAGATCACAAATGCGTTACATGAGCTGCCCACAGACAGATGCCCGGGGGAGGATGGTCTGTCGCCCCTTCTTTTTAGAGCTCTCTGGGATACGATTGGGCCTCATCTAGTTACTGCTTTTTAAGAGGCTCTCGATATAGGATCTTTGGGTGAGGCATTATGCACAGGTATGATTTGTCTCATCTCGAAAGGGGGAGACAAGACAGTCCTATGTAATTGGAGACCCATTACACTTTTAGGGACAACCTACAAGATCCTAGCGAAGACCTTGGCCCTTCGTTTAAAGCCTATACTGCCAGATATCATCAGAGCTACTTAGACAGGATTTGTCCAAGATAGGAGTATCTTGGATAATATCTTCACTTTTTGGGAGGCCACTCACTGGGCGAAGGAGAGTCAGCAGGAGATTGTAGTTCTCCTTCTCGATTTTGAGAAGGCCTATGACAGGGTGGACTGGGGTTTCTTGGGGGGCACTATGAGGAGGCTAGGCTTCAGTGATAGATGGATTTTATGGGTCTCCTCACTTTACTCTCACTCTTCTAGCAGGATGGTGGTCTGTGGAGGCAGAGGACCAGCTTTTCAGCTATCCAGATCGGTACGACAGGGATGCCCGCTTGCACCTTACCTTTTCCTTTTCATAGCAGAGGCTATGGGATACTTTATGCAGGCTACCAGTCATGGCACTTTGGGCCTTCATCTGCCTATCCGGCAAGAGTAGAAGCTTCTGGACACTGAGTTTGTTGATGATACGGCAATGACAGTGAGAGGAGATGCATGTAGTCTTGCTACTGTTGCGGATGCAATTGACAAGTTCTGTCTAGCCTCAGGGGGACTTGTCAATTGGAACAAATCAAAAGGCATCTGGACTGGAGCTCAACAGGATACCCCAGCATGGGGAGGAGACAGAGGCTTTGTATGGATACCCAAAGGCACCTCCACGAGATATCTAGGCTTCCAAGTTGGCATTGAGGTGTCCCTGACACAACAGTTTGCCCTAGTTCTTGAGAGTATCCAGAGAAAAATAGCCTATTGGAGTACGACTAGACTCTCTTTGGCCGGAAGAGCGCTGGTACTCAACCAGGTTTTACTAGCGACTATGTGGTATGTTGCGTCATGTTGGTGCTTTCATGCTGACTCGATTTGTCAGGTGAGGAGATTGCTTCAGAACTTTCTGTGGAGTGGTGGTGATGGTTCTGAGGACACTAGGGCTAGAGTTTCATGGGATACTATCACTTTACCTTTCTTGCAGGGAGGACTTGGGATTCTTGATCCGGAGATGCAGAGCAGAGCCCTTTTAGTCAAACTTCTTGTTAGAGGTTTGACTCCAGGAGATCAGTCTTGGAAGCAGTTCCTACTACATACCCCCAGAGCAGCAGGTCAGTGGGCAAGTAGAGTCAGTTGGATCTTCCTGACGGACCAGCATTCTCAGCCTTCCTCACCACTTGTGAAAAGACTTGTTCAGCTATGGGATCATTTTCGACAGCACCTCATCAGAGCAGTTCCCTCCTCCAGAGAGGAAATTGCCCGACAGCCACTTTACCATAACCTCCTAGTTTGGTACCAGGGATCTTCCCTTGGTACAGAACTTAGGACTCCCTTGGCCAGATGGCGTGCTCAGGGGGTTGTGACAGTCAGAGATTGGTTCAAGGAAGGTGTGGAGATGTCAGAGAGGTGATTAGAGATAGACATGGGCCACTTGGACAAATTGCTGCCACCACATTACTAATCATGAGAGCTATTCCTTAGGAGTGGAGAGATGTACTTACAGATCCAGCCTATGTTGATCCCATTTCTACTTGGTCAGGTTGTTTTAGTGAGGCTGGGCTATGTATTGGAGTTTGCTTAGGACCGGCACTGTTTATTTATTTTGAGATGGACTCCTCTCACAGATTGTATCCCACTCAGCCCCTGGATTGTCAGGAGCTTCTTTGGCAGAGAGTCAGGGTCATTGGTTGCTTGGGTAAGAAATGGGTCACAGATCTTTCCAGGTTGACCATTGCAGAGGATATTAGATGGAGACTTTGGATTTTTCAGGGTCGACGTCTTGTGGAGCTTGAATGGGACCCAGGTGAGTGGGCATGGCCTGCTCCGGTGGCAGGCGTTCGTCCTCTTTCTTTCTTCCAGTACTCGACGAGGGCAGGTTACAGGCTTCAACAGAGAGACTCTCATCACATTCCATCTGCCTCCAAGCATTGGCACGCACAGGGACTTACTGCAGAGCTCTTGCTGAGCTACTGGACTCACTTTTGGGGCATCAGTAGAGCCAGGAAAGTCTCCTACTTTCTTTGGCTCACTATACATAGGGGCATACCTGTGGGTACTTGGCTCCAGCAAATGAGTAGACCCTCCTTGTGTATGCGTTGTCAGCTTGCAGAGGAATCTAGCAAGCATTGTTTATGGAGTTGCACCAGCTCTAGAGTGATATGGACATGTATCTTCACGTTGTTCTCATATGTTACATCTGAGTCCTTTCTGATGACGTGGGGTGCTGCTCTTTGGGGGGAGAGGATTTGGAGCCTTTAGTCTCTTTGAGTCAGAGCCAGGAGACCTCGGTTTCTTCATGCAGCGTCGCCAGAGACGGGGTCCCACGGAGGCCAGCACCATGGAGCCGTAGGATTTACTTTTGGTACTGGTACCAGCACAGGATTCCATGCCTACTTCAGCTGCAGGGTCAGCCTGGGAGGTGATTTCCAGCATTACCCTATGGCGGATATGGTGTTCGCAATGTTCTTTTGTCCTTGGGGACCATTTATGCACGGAGGCTGACACTCTCGCTTGCATTTGGGCAGAGATTATCTTCACTCTTAGGAGTCAGTGGGAGCGGTGTATAGGCACCTCTTTGGCAGCTCACGGGAGACTTATATCCTTCATGAGGACATGGGACTGCTCTTTATTTTTTCACTTGACCCCTTTGGGGATGTCATGGCATTTTAGACACCTCCATGGCTTTTTCGCCACATTGTTGAGGCTAGGGATAGAGTACTTTCTCTCCCACCTATTGTATGATTTGTTTTGAATGGAATATATCACTCTTTATTTTAAAAAAAATCTTCGTCTCTTTGAGCTCTATCCATTTATGTATTTACTTTCATGTTCTGATTTACTAAGAAAATGTTACAATGTGCAGAACAGGGTAGACTTGGATTTGGGACAGTTTTGGAGTCTATTACTAAAATGGTCCTAACTTCTCATCTCTTGTTCCATTTTTCATGAACTATATGTCAACATTCTTGTCTTTTCAAACCAAATGATGTGTCGATGAAGGCCATAGGAGCAGCTGCCAAGGGAGATCACATCATGACTCTCAATATGACGATTGGAGAGTCACTGTAGAAGAGGCTAAAAAAAATGAGCGAAAGTGCTCAAGGGGGCTCAAATCACTGCTGGAGGTCAGGGAAGTCCAAATTTGAGAAAAAAATGCCAGAGAATAGCCTAAATTGCTCGGAATCGCCTTTTGACAAGTTGTACGGACTCCTAGCACTGTTGCGCATCTGTCTGCAAAGGTCTGTACGGACGTACGGAAAAAAATAAAAACTTTTTTTTTCCTTCAAAAAGGTGCAGGACAAGGTTGTTTATGTTTGGGAAGTGCCAAAATTTCAAAAAACGTAGAAATCGGACCTCAAAAGTTCAAAAAACAGCCGCTAGACTGCTCCAAAACAAGTTTATGACAACCAACTGACGAGGAATGTCTGCCAATGCTAAGGGAGAACCATGAACTGATGTGGGAGTGAGCTGAACTCACGAACGAGGACCACGGAGTACTTGATGGCAAGGAACCATGGCGAGGATAAGAGAAGGGAGGCTCTACCTTAGAGGAGAGGGGAGATTCCATTTGTGGGCTTCTCTCATCCTCTAGATTGAGCAAGAAGAAGGGGAAGGTAGAAAGGGAGGCTCTGATACCACATGAAGGAACATGGTGGAAAGAGGGAGAAAGAGAGGGTAGGCTAGGGAGAGAGGAAGTGATACTCAAAAGGAGACATAATGAAATGGAAATGAAATGACTAGAGCAATGAACAAAAATGAGAGTACTCACATATGAACACCTATGCATATGAGATAGCTCCCAATATGACATGTGGCATCCATAGGACACACTAGACTAGAACTCACACTAGAACACATATTTTTGACTCACTTTGGCTTCATATTCCAACAATGACAGCCTCAAAGGACGTCAAGATGACCTTGGTGAAGAAAGATTCCAATCCTAAAGACGGTCCTCAAGTTCTAATGGCGAAACAAGTCGAAAAGATTGTAGCATACCAGTAATAGTTTGCCACATGAAATGGTAATGCAAAGTAATAGTTTGCCACATGAAATGGTAATGCATTCCAAGACCAAGTTTTGCAGCAGCCAAGAAAGGATAGTTCCATCGTCGTGAATGACATCCGCAACTGAATGGATTCCTTTCAAGTTGAGGAAATATGACCGTCGAGGCTCTTGCAATGCCAATGGAAGGGCAAAAGCCTTTGATCAATGTATGCTCTCAGCTCTGAGATAATTTTCTTGCAATGAATCCCGACCATTCCATTTCAAATGCAAGAGGACATGCTTCCAATCCAGTAACATATTTGAGACCAGAGGACAACCTTTGATCTTGCCATCAACGCAACCCAAAAGAAAATCCCATACTTTTTTCAGAGTTTGGAGAGGATCTCCTTTCTTCTGCGAGTCTCCTTCAGGGTTGAGGTGGCACTTTTAGCCTCCATCATTTCCTCCAGGATCATAAATGACAATTCCTCCTGTACTTTTATTTAAACTTTTTTTGTAAGATCCATCAAAGTATAAAACAAATGCATCCTCTAGTACTTTTTCTTCATTCATGTCAATGTTCTTCTCCACATCTTCAACCAAAATAGGTCCTTCCTTATAGGTGAGGATATCAGCTAAGGAAGCTCTGGTAGAGTTCTCAACCAAGAAGGTAAAAGAGTACTCCTGTAACTCTACTATCCATTTAATCATGCTTCTGAAGATGTTTGTACTACTCAACATATGAGGCAGTAGTGAACATGAGGTGAGAACCACAAAAGGCCTGGACAATAGATAAGATTGAAACCTCCTACAGGCATACAAGAGGCTAGCCAGGACCAATTCAGCCACTGAATACTTCCTTTCTACTTCACTCTTCACCCTACTGGCATAATAGAGTGGCCTCTCCCTGTTGCAAAAGAATAGCACCAATAGCATCTGGTCCCACAGATGGATTCACATAAAAAGTCGTGGAATAATCTGGTGGCTTTACACTTGAAATATGAGTCAAGGATTCCTTAACTGCCTCAAACACCTCTTCACTCTCTGTCCTCCATTTCAGAGGCTCAAATTTTACCACCTGCTGAAGAAAATACAAAATCTGAGATAACATATGAATAAATCTCGACAGATACTTCACCTTCTGGAGAATGGTATGCAATTGCTTGGTATTCTCAGGAGAGGACAGCATAACTAAAGCTTTTACTTTACTTGGATCCAGCTCAATCTCATTCTCAGACACAATATGCCCCAATATTTTAATGCTGGTCCGAGCTAACTGAGTCTTCTTAGGATTTAATTGACCACCATTATTATCAATCTCATAGAATACCTGATCCAGCTTTCCACAGTGCTCCCTTCTTCCACTGTACACACAGATGTCATCAATAAACACTTTACAAAATTAATCCAGGAAGGGTGATAAAATCAGATCTGAATTCTTCTGATAGTGCGAGGGGCCGTTGGTAACTCCAAAAAGCATTTTCCTGTAACAAAAACAGCCCTAGGGGGTAATGAAGGTAGTCTTGATTTGATCTTCCTGGGCTATGGCTATCTGGAAGTACCCTGAATATCTGTCACACAAGCTGTACATTTCATGACCCACCACTTTATCAAGAATATCATCCAGAAAAGGCAGAGGATAGTGGTTTCTCTTTGTCACTGCCTTCAAAGGTTTGTAATCAACATAGACTCTCCATTTGTCTACACCTTTTGGCACTATGACCACAGGACTTATCCAATTAGATTGAACTACATGATAAATTATTCATGCCTTGAGAAGCTTATCTACCTTTTCCTTCAGCACATCTGTCTTAATCTCCTTATTTTCTGAAAAACAGGTTTGGCACCTTCCGTCAGCTCAATCCTCAGAGGCTTCCCTTTAAATCCGCTGATCTCCTCATAAGAAGTGATAAACAAATTGGGGTATTTCTGCAACATCTTCAAATATTCTTCTTTCTCCTCAACATTGAGATCAGGATTCAATGATTGCTCAATCAACACTTGGGTTGATTCTTGAGAACATTTGGGCTGCATTAGATCCTTGATAACCTCAAACCTATCCACCTCTTCCTCACCGAACCCTGCTACTCCCACAAAATCCACCTGTGAATCCTCACCTACCAGATCCACCAATGCTATTGTTCCTTCATCACTCTTTGAAGTCACCGAACTCTCATCCTCACTGCTGGTTTCACTTCTCTCTTCCTCTTCACTTGCTGAATCTGAAACTTCAGCCCTGCTTACCATATCGAAATTCCATTTCTTCCCATTCGTACAGAAAAGATTCCTTTCTGCCAATTCTGAATTGCACCTAGCTTCCTCAACCACGGCCTTCCAAGAATCAAAGGATAGGCTCCCAACCCCGTAGGCATCACATGACAATCCACTCGACATGAAACATTGAATGCCTCAACCTCCAGACTAGGTACTATCCCTAAAGTCTTCACCTTGGAGTGGTTTGCCATTCTGATGCGATAACTAGAGGAGCGGGATATCTTCAATCCTAATCTTTCCACACAAGCCTGGGTAATCACACAAATATGTGCACCTCCATCTATATAGGCCTCTCCAAAACCCTTTCCTTGATGCCAGGCTTCTACAACAAGTAAAAGATCCGGCAACTCTGAGACAGACATCAGCTTAATTGTACCTTTATGAGAGTTCTTCTTTGCTGGATTTACAGCCCGCCTCCATTCTTTTTTAAGCCTTGGGCATAGACCAATCATTTGAGCAAATGTAATGTCCGGTTTCCTTGCTGAAAGATCTTCCACCAAATCATAATCTCCCTGCTCCTTCCCCATGGGATAATGTGCAGTTCTGTACTTCCTTCTGGGCTTCTTGCTCTTCTTCCTTTGGTAGGTCATCATCTCCTCAGACTGCTTCCCCTTCTTTGCAGTCGGACCAACCTCCTCTTCTCTATCTCTCTTCCCTAATGGCATGACATCTTTAACTTCCTTCAACTCCAACAAGCCAAATGTAACAGCCTTACCTTTCCCTTTCTCTTCTGCAGTGGCTTTACTTCTACACTATGATCATTCACCCTATTATTCAACCCTGTTTGCAATGGATAAACATCACCTCTAGCACGAGGAGGCTTATCACAGTGTGTGCTGTAATGTCCCCACTCTCCACAATTAAAGCACTGGACACAAGGTGCAAATGACCCTTGACCTCATCCTGCCTACCACGGGCCTGAAATGTTTGAAGAAGGCATGCTGCCTCGGCCATAACCACCAGACGATCTACCTCTTCCCCTACCATTCATCAAGTTCAAACTCAAACTCTTCATAAGCTCCGACATTTCATGAATTTCTTCTTTTATATTCTCCTCCTTCTTGACTTCAGGCTTCTGTATTTCTGGCTTCACATGAGAGATAATTTCAAGCGCATGCTGAACCATTGGCATCTCCTGCATCATTTGTGACAATCTTATCTGCTTCCTCTCCTTCTCTTTTGCTACCCTAAGAGCATCCTCATAAGTGACCAGCTCTTTACATTTAATCTTTATCCTAATCTCCGGCTTCAGACCAGCAACAAACCTATCCTTTTTTATGACTCTAGGAGGAACTTTAGGTAATAAGGCCACCTGCCATTTATTCCACAACACAGTGAACTTACCAACATACTCATCCACTAACTGAGTCAGCTGTTGCTGCAATAAACATAGCTCTCTCCAAATGCCATCAGGATCTCTAACACACATAAACCTGTCCAGGAAAGCTTTCCTCACCTCTGGATAAGTCGGGTTGCTGTGAGCACCCTGATCATCACGCATCCTTGCAGAGAAAGTCTGCAGCCAAGTTCTCGCTTCTCCCAACAGACAAAAGGATAGAATCTGAAGAAGCACTTCTGGAGCATTCCTGTCTTTAATAAGAGATGTGAACTCCAAGCACTCTAAAAATCTCTCTGGGTCTTCATTGGGCAATCTATGAAATCGAGGAAATTCATGAGCCATCTCTCCTCTTAACTAGCTTATCTCAAACACACTTCCAACCAAAAATACCACCCAACCTATTACGCTCAAGTCGAGGTAACATGACCTCAGAAGGGTCAGTCGGCATTTTCCTTTAAAGGATCAATGTTTGTATTATATTTGTTTGGGCTTCATGTAAAAGATAAAAAAGGAATAAAGGTCAAGGTCCTTGGTGAGGGTGACATGGCACTAGACTAGGTGGATCTAAGGCTCAGGGACCTTAATGCATTAAATGTGCCTAGGGGCAGATGAATTCAAAGATATCCCAAGAGAGGGGTAAATGATGCATTAAGGAAGGACCCTAAATTGAGGACATGTGGCATACTAGATCCATCTAGGGAGTTTGGGGCTCGTTGGAATTAAGCAAGTAGAAAGCTTTCAAAAAACGAATCCTTTGGATTTTAGCAGAAAAGCTTGCAACTAACGAGGTTGGCTGGGAGGATAAACTAAGTGCCTGTGCCCGTGATTCAACAAAAAGCTGAAAGAAATCAGATAGGCCAAGTATCATTTGGTATCAGAGCGCAGAATATATTGGCATGTGATGACGGACAGTACGCAGCCCAAACTCTACGTAGATGGTAATTTGGCGGTTCGTAAGTCTGGGTAGCACGGATGAATGGTGCACGACGAGGGCTATTGGGTGGTCATGGAATTAGTTGCCGCAAGTGATGGCACAACTGTGGGTTCACGGATGTCATCGCAGTGTTGATGACGAAATAGGAGATGGACGATGGTACGGTTCACGTAAGCTGGTGACGAAATAGGAGATGGATGACAATACAACCAAACCGCAGGTTCATACCTTGGTATCTCAGAAATCAGACATGAAGAAAATTTTGGACACCTGCTGGTTTACAGCTAGCTTAGGGCCAGGGAAGTTTGGCTCTTGATACTTGCGTTACATGGAGGTCCTTCAACGTGATAATCAATGCTGGGTGAAAGACCTACGGACGTGGTAAACAATCATGTTTTTTTTAGTTTGCAATAGATCGTTGACATTGGGGCTGCATGGAGAAATTCGATCAACAAAGGACCCGTTGATTAAGGTCATTGGACCTTAAGGCCTTTGGCCAAAATCAGTTATGCAGGACGGATTATAAATTCAAATTGGATCTCCGACGAGGGGGTAGCTGAGCCACAGCAAGAACAACATGATCTCTCTATGTTGCGTGAATGACCAGGGAGCTTTCTATGCCTTCTAAGTTTGTTGCTTCCGGGTTAGAGTTAATTTGAGTTGTAGGAGTTTCCCTAGTATAGGGGAAAGTGGTTTTAGTTACAGTGTGATATATACTTGGTTAGCTGTAAAATTGGAGGTTGGACTTTCAATTTGTAATTACAGTTGCAAGCGGAATACAGTAATCTGAGATAGCCTCAAAGGACGAGAAGAGGACCCTAGAGAAGTCAAAGTCCAATCTTCTAGTCGGTCCTGGAGTTCCAAAGGAGGAATCGGAACAAAGGGCGAAAGCATAGAAGTAACTTGTTGCCACAAAGGACGATAATGAGAGCCCAATCTATATGTAGTGGCTGCTAGAGAAAAGGGGAGCACAGTACCAGCATCATCTATAACATCAGCAACTGAGGTGATGCCTTTAAACGAGACAAAGTAGGAATGTCGAGGTTCTTGTAAAGCCAAGGGAGCCTGAAAGACTTTCAACCAATGAATGCTTTCAGATCTCAAAGAATTCCCAAGCGAAGATTGCCGTCCATTCCATTCCAGATGAGAAAGAGCATGCTTCCAGTCAAGAAGCAAGCGGGAGACAAAAGGGCATTCAGGCAAAGTGCCATCAGTGTAGCCAAAAAAGAAATCCCAGTGATCGAGTTGCCAATGACCAAACGCAGAAATACTGATATGAGTGACTAGAGTCCTAATCATAAGAGCCCAAGGCTGATCACCTTGCAGAAATTGCAGCAACATTTTCCCCCTATGGGCAAGAATATGCACATGAATATCCGTGATGTTCAATCCACCATGGATCTTGGGAGAACAAATGTGATGCATCGAAAGCAGCCCATAAAGACAGACATGAAAAATGTAAGATCTGCCTTAGTGAACATGATCAACGGCAAGTAAAATTGAATATATGCCACAAGGATGGACTGCACTATTCGAAGATGAACGTGCAAAGGCCACGTTGCCAGTTTCCAATACTCAAGCTTTTTCCAAAGCTTAGCCAAAACCCAATTAGTTTGGTGTCGGCGAGTGAGTTCCCACCCCAAAGGGTAACCAAGATGACGAACAAACTGAGTGGGTGGAATGATATCCCCGGGCCATAATAGACTATACTAGTCTTTGGAATGCAAAGGGAGCAGCTTAGACTTCTGAAAATTAACATGAAGACCAGCTGCCAAACCATAAATAGAGAGGGCTTGCATCAAGGCACCAAGATCATGGGGCGTATTCTTCGGGGTAAAGAAAGAATCATCAGCATAAGCTTGAGCAACCATGCTGCGATTAGCATCCAATTCCAAGCCATGAAGTGATCCTGTAGCCACAAGATGATCAATATATTGCAGCATAGGATGAGTAGCAATGGCATATAGTAAAGCACTGAGAGGGCATCCCTGGCGGACCGAACAACGAAGAGTCCACTCATCAGAGATATCCCCAGAGATAATGCAAGCCGCATTGCTATCTCTGTAAAGCCAGTAAATAACTTGCTGCATTTTTTGTCCAAACCCCAAAGCTCGCATAGTTTGCGAGATGAAATCCCATTGAATTGTGTCAAAGGCTTTTGCAATATCTACTTGCAAGAGGAGAACATCCTGCTACGTGTATTTGGCATATTCAATCCCAATATAAGCATTGGCAATGTTATCTGTGATATGGCAACGTGGAACAAAGCCATATTGGGTGGGATGCAACCCATCATGCAAATAACCTTTAATCCGATCAACCACCATTTTGGCAATGATCTTGTAAATGACTGGCATGAGTGTGATTGGCCTCCAATCACCGAGTGAATCACATAGCTACTTTTTTGGAATCAGCTTGAGAAGACCCTTTTCCATGACAAAGGCATCTGCTGATTTTGCCATGCTGTATTTACCATTTGCAGCAAGGTGAATTTAAGAAGATCCCAGAATGCAAGAAAAAATTCAACAATGAGACCATCCCATCCTGGAGATTTCCATCTGCCATAGGATCTCAGTGCATCAGACAATTCCCTCTGCAAAAGAAGCTGACGTGCAGACACGACCCGAGGAGAAAAAGTATCCAGATGCCCAAAATGAGTGGAGAAGTGCTGCACACATAAATCAACAAGCTCTGAACGAGATGTTGACCAAGAACCATCAGGCATCTGGATCTGACAAATATTGGCAGCCTGTCTTTTGTAGTGTAAACTCTTAAAAAATTGCTTGGAAGAGCAGCCTTTATCCAAAAATGCCTGTTGTCTGGATCGAGTTTCCCATTTAGCAAGCTTTTTGCGATCATTAGATTGAAGAGAGAATTGAGCCTGACATAAGAGCATGCTTTCCTCTGAAGACAAAGGGCAAAGATGAGCAAGCTCAGTCAAACTTTGACATGTAAATTTGGCATGTGCTACAGTCTCCCTTGTGGCTTGCATATAGGATTTGCCATAATCTCGAATAACTGCTTGCATCCGAGTAACACTGCCAGGCATAATCCAAACCAATGCGTATCTGATGAGAGAGAGGCTGAATAGCATCAGAGACCAAGGCTTTAAAGTCAGCATGCTCCAGATAACTATTATTAATCAGCAAAAGCCTTCGGCAAGGCAATCTGTCAGTGGGAAATTCATGTAAGGAAAGCCTCAACCAAAGAGGAGCATGATCCAAATGTGTGAAAGCATGATCAACCCAAATCTGACAAGTAAAGGCATCACAATGCTGTGAATCAATCTGATACCATCTGTCCAAGCGTGCCCGATAAGAAGATTGAGCATTATGCTGAAAGGTATAATCCGGAAGCATGGGCTGTAATTCCTTCCAGAGATCAATCAGGCGCAACTGAAGCAAAAAATCAGACCATGCCTGTGTTTCAGAAGCCAACATATGAGTGTGACTTGAGGTGTTGTCACCCGATTGAGGGGCATTATTAAAGTCACCACAAATGAAGGCATGTTGTTGCCATGGATAAGTATGCATGGCAGCCCAGATCAAAGCTCTATCACGAGAAGACTGGGGGGCATAAACCGATGCAAACTCAAAAATTTCCCCTTGAACAAGGCATTGAATAATAATCCATCTACCATGGCGATCATTGAGAGCCACAACAGGTTGAAGGTCGTGCTTTACCAAAAAGCCACACCAGAAAAGGAGTGATCTCCAGCATAGAAGATATCATAACCAGCAAAATGGCCTATTTGACCAGCATACATATGCTGATTATGCTGTTGTAAAGCAATTATATCAGGCTGCAATTGCCTGATATACATCCAGACCAGTTTCCATTTGCGACCATCGCACATTCCCTGTACATTGAGAGTAACACACTTCAGATGATCAAGAATATTTACAGTTATGGGACAGGTGTGTACAGCAACTAACGGGCTGTCTACGTCTGCATTTCCACCTCAATGTCCGGGCCTCTGCCCTGGGATGAAGCATCAGCCTGAGGAGAGGAAAAAAGTGCAGCAACTTCTTCTTCAGGAAACAAGGTCCGATTTGTAGTCACAGCAGCCCAGGTCAAGCCAACACCAGAGTTTTCAGCAGGTGTTTTCCCATGAGAGGATGCACCACTCCAAGTCCGAGAAGGCAAAGGTCGCCTGGGGGAGATCACTTTGCAAGGAGTTTGCCATCCATCAGTCAAATTCTTTTCCCCCTTCCCCTGAGGTGGAGAGGACAAAGGCACAGGAAAAGAAGCATTACCATGTGAGACAGCCGGGGCTTTGCCTTTGTCTTGAACAGAGAAAAACTGTTTGACCCCTTTGTTTTTGACCATAGAAGAGGCATTTGCATTCTTATTCAAAGGCTGAACCATTTCGGCTTGCACTGGCATCCGTGGAGCTCGGGAAGGGCATTGTGAAGCCATGTGCCCAAATTGCTTGCATTCAAAGCAAGCACCTGCAAACAGCCCCCACTTGAGCTTGTAAAAGGCACTCCCCATGGAAACATTATTCACAGTGACCGAATATGAAGTTGGAGTGGGATGATCTGTATCCCACAAAATGCAAATGCGATTCGAATTTCCATTGGGTCGTGGTGGACATGCCACCTTAAAGAGCGAAGCTGCAATTTTAGGTAGAAGAGAAGACAAGCATTGAGGAAAATCCACAACTTCTACCCAAACAGGGCAACGATGCCGAATCAATGCCTGGTAATCCCGGGTGGGAGACCAAGGTAGAACATGGACCATCTGCTGGCCATAGAAAAGAGGAGAGTGCTCTAGCAAAACCTGACGGTGCTCCTCATCAGCCATGATGATCTCAAAAAAGCCCCTCGCTGCATAATGAACTTTTTTGACATAAGAACCACCTAGGGTTCGAGTCAACCAATTCCCAACATCTGCAGCAGCAGGCATCCGTCCTGGGAAGAAAATTATAATGGCATGCTTTGCATACTCCTTAACTGGATCAAATATATCATCCACTTCCACCATAATGCTAGTGGTGGGAAGTGGATCTTTCCAACCTTTACGGGTGTCTTCAAACCCTTCATGCATAACCTCATAAAAAAAGCTGAGCCTCAGCACAGCCATGAAGGGAATCATCTGAATCCATCACCTATTTTTGTTTCTTGTTGGAAACCGACTTGTCTTTGTGAAAGGTTTTCTCATAGGAATAATCCGCCATTTGAGTTAAGGAAAAAACTTGGAAGCAGCAACGCTTTACAAGGAGGAAAAAACAGCAGGTACAAAATTGTACGGTGTTTTCCTGGCTGTACGGACGAAATCATATGGATTTTGGACAATACGAAAAAAAAAATCTGACAGGCAAACTGTACGAACAAAATCGTACGGATTTTCGAAAAAATTTTTTTTTCTGGCAAGCAAACTGTACAGACTTTCGCGACTTTACAGACAAAACTGTATGGACTGTACGGACGAAATCGTACAGATTTTCGACAGTACGAATTTTTTTTTTGGTTGGGATTTTTTGACAGAGCGTACGGGACAGAAAACGGATGCCAAAAAGAACCTTGAGGGTGTCAAATTGAGGGAGAAACAAGCAGTTGTAGCATGGGAGCACGAGGGCTAGCATGGAATCTCTCTCTCTCACGGGAGCTCTCTCTCACATACACCGCACACCACACTCTAAAGATTCGCACAACACACACACACACACACACACACACACACACACCCCCTTGCTTCCCCAAGGGACGTGACCAACTCGAACGGCATGAGCCCACACATACACACACACCACTCTCTCTCTCTCTCTCTCTCTCTCACACGCACGCACACACACACATACTTTATTATTTTAAAAGTGAAACTTTGAAGGCTTTATATTACAAGATAGCTATCCCAGAAAAACTGGTAAGCCAAAAGATTACACACACACACACAACATACACGCTTTTTTTTTTTTTTTTTGGTGAGAGCTTTGAGTACTTTATATTACAAGAAAGATAACCTAGAAAAGTGGGTAAGCTGAAGTGTACATCAGGAGAAAATTTCCATGTAAGACCAATATCTATGCATTGTGTTTGCATCACAGTTAGGGGAAACAGAAACGGGGAAACGGGGAACGGAAACGGAAACGTTTCAGGATTTGTGGGAGGGCTAAAACGGGGAAATGCCACGTCAGGAAGGGGGGTTTAGAAAAGGGGGTTTTGAGATGAGAACACACACATTTAGAATGCTACAGCCTACAGCTTGAAAGAGAGCCAAGGGTTGAAAGAGAGGGCTGAAACTTGAAAGTGGGGCCTGAAAGAGGAGGGAACAGAAGGCTGAAAGAGAGGGCTGAAAGAGGGGGCTGAAGGAGGGGGCTGGAGGGAAGTAGATGATGATGGAGGGCTAAAGCAGCTTGTAGGAGAGAAAGGAGAGGAAAGGAGTGAATGGGGCTCAAGGACGGCTGGAAAACCTTGAGGATGGAGAGAGTATGAAGCTGAAGGAGTGGAAGGAGGCCAAAATCGAAAGCAAAAAGACCAAAAACGGGGCTGGCGGCAGATTTTGCGTCATTTTGGAGACCTAGCAGCCTGTGTTGTCTGAAACGGCCCGTTCCAGGGTTCTGAAACACGTTTCAGACTTGCTGAAACGTTTCAGCCAGCCGTTTCAGGGTCCTGAAACATTTCAGACTCTAAAACTCATTTCAAGAAACGGGGCTTCTCTGAAACGGCGTTTCAGCGTAACTGTGGTTTGCATACAATTGAAAAGCGATTGCTGCAAAGAACGACAGAAAGAAACAAAAGGAGAGAAAACTCGATCATCAAAGACTTTGTGGTTTCTATGTTTCCAGAGAGTCTAGAGTATCCAGTAGCGAACCCAGGTATAAAACAGCTTGCTGTTGAGGATAAATCCCAAATAGCCAAAAAAACTTGCCAAAGGAAGCCTAAGGAAATCTCAGTCTCACAATCTCTGCTGAAGAAAACCCAGGAAGCTCCCTGTCTCAGGGCAATGCCAAAAAATATGAGAGATAGATTCCCTTGGAGCTGAACATCTATGAAAAAAAGTTGGAGCAATACGTCTGCATGATAAGAGCTGTCCAGATGGAATAACTCCCAGCAGAACACACTAGAGAAAGACTTGTTGTCATAGAGGGATCTTGGAGTGCCAAATCTATTTCAATCTTTTCCTCCACCATTTGACCGGATGATGCAAACGCCGAATTTGATTAGCCAAGTTTGATACCTAGGGTGGAGACAACACACACACACATTTTTTAAAAAAAAAGTGAAAACTTTGAGTGGTTTATATTACAAGATAGCTATCCCAGAAAAAACTAATAAGCTGAAATATTACATCAAGAGAAAATTTCCATGTAGGACAAATATACATCCTGATCTATGTAGTGAGTTTGCAGACAATCGAAGAGCGATTGCTGCAAAGAATGACGAAAGAAAACAAAAGTAGGAAAAACTGGATCACCAAAGACTGTGTGGTTTCCAGCAGGTTTCCAGCTTTCCAGAGAGTCCAAAGTACCCAGTAGCGAACCCACATAAAGAACAAGTCAAAATATGGCCGTCTAGGAGAAATCCCAAACAACCAGAAAAGCTTGCCAAAAGAAGCCTGAGAGAATATCATTCTCAATCTATGCCAAGGGATGTCCAAGAAACTCTGTGTCTTGGGGCAATGCCAAAAGATATGAGATACGGATTCCCTTGGAGCTAAACACCGACAACAGATAGCTGGAGCAATATGTCTGCATGATAAAAGCTGTCCAGATGGAATAACCCCCAACAGAACCCACCATAGACAAACCTGTTGTCGCAAGGGAACCTTGGAGTGCCAAATCTGCTTCAATCTCTTTCTCCACCATTTGACCGGATGATGCAAAGCCCAAATCTGATTTGCCTTCTTCGACACCCAGGGTGGTGATAGCAGAACTTTATATAAAGAGGAGACTGTTATATGAGACAGCTTCAATGGACGAATGGACGAGTATAAAGGAAGAAGGGTCCAATCTTGAAGCCTACCTTGAAGTTCTAAAGGCGGTACTAGCTGAAATGGCTGAAGCATTCGAGTAATGATTTGCCAGACAGGACGATGGTGCATTCCCAATCTATATTTTACAGAAGCCAAAGGGAAGGATACAAGAGTGCCATTCATTAATAACATCAGCCATATTGGAAATCCCTTTTGCATTAAGAAAATAAGAGTGCCGGGGCTCATGCAAGGCCAAGGGAGGAGAAAGAACTCGTGACCAGTGGATGCTCCCAACTCCGAAAGAGTTACCCTGTAGAGATTCTCTTCCATTCCAGTGCAAATGTGAAAGAATATGCTTCCAATCCAGAAACATCTGAGAAACCATAGGGCACCCTTTGATTTTGCCTTCAATGCAGCCCAAAAGAATATCCCACTGCGTGGGGTGCCAAAAACCAAAAGTAGGAGTGGTGTTCAATGCGTGGCTACAGCATATAAAATAGCACTGAGAGGACAACCTTGCCGAGCAGAACATCGAAGCGTCCAGGGCTCTAATGTGTCTCCAGAAAAAATGCATCCAGCTTTGCTATCTTGATAAAGCCAGAAGATGACATGCTGCAATTTATGACCAAATCCCAAAGCCTACATAGTCTGAGCTATAAAAACCCATTGAATGGTGTTAAATGCCTTTTTTTTTTTTTGTGCAAAAAAGAGACTTCTATTAAGTAAGAAAGAAACTTGCCAAAGCAAGCTCTGAGCAGAAATACATCATGAAATCATGAGGATAAATAAAACCCCCTCAAAGTGAGGTGGAAAACAACCAAGGTTGAGGCTGAAAGTGCCACCTCAACCTTGTAGGAGTCTCAAAGAAGAAAGGAGAATCCTTCCATTCCGTGAAGAAAGAAGCCCTCCTAGCTGAGGCTGCACGGGAGTCTCCCTGTATACTCATCCATATGGCCATCAAAGTATGTACGGTGTCTGTCCAGATACTAGCCAAAGTGTGCGAGGGATGAACCTAAGTACCCTCCATAGCCTCTGAACATCTGGCTCTCCAGATATGCCAGGATGCTATGCTCGCTAAAATCTCCCAAGAAGTATCCACCGAGGCATGTACATCTGTAAAAGGAAGGTGTGGTACCACATCCAACGAATAGGACTCAATCTGATGACGTCGAACCAAAATGGCCCGAGAGGAGTCAAGTCTCTCATAGAATACCTGAGGCCCTGTAAGAGAAAGCCAAGCCACTGAGCCCCATGTCATAAAGAATTGGGGAGTGGGCAAAGTGACTGAAAATCCTAGCTGCCCCCATCCAAATCATCCTTGCATGTCTGCAATCCCATTAACAATGTTGAATAGTCTCCGAAGCAGAGAGACAACGAGGGCAAGTAGGGTCGGCTCCCGAACCTAGATCTCCAAAGGTTCACTGGAATCCCACCATGGATAGAATGCCAAAAGGAGAGAGTGATCTTTCTATTCCTGTGGGATTTCCAGAGTCTCCTCCAGAAGCCCCTCTGCAGATCTGCAGTGATATCAAATGTCTCCCAATGAGGAACTCTGGAGGGTCTCCAACCTCTACTACTAAGCTGAAATCTCCTGGCATTACTGACCGTGTAACGAAAGAAGGGGATGCTCTTCTCTCGATGCCCTACGTGAATCCACTCCTACTCTCCAGGGTCCCACTACAAATACCTAATGGGAACTCCCCGTAGAGCCAAAGCCTCCAAGACCCGGTGGAGAGTAGCCGGGGGTCTAGGTCAAGGAATCACACTGAATTGGATCCCTGCACCAAAAGACCTACAACCCTGATAGGCTGAAAAGCAGACTCAAGCAAGATGTCCTCTGTGGATCTGAGCAATTTGCCACCATCCTGCATAGTAAAAACTAAAGCATCCTCCTGTGCATCTCGAAAGGCCAAAACCTGAAGCGGAACACCGCCTCTCATAAAAGTACCTGCCCAAGTGGAGCAAGTGAGTGGCATATCATCTGTGTCTACCCACTCCTGTGGAAGGGATGCTTTAATCTGCAAGATCCTCCCTGCACTCCCTTTGAGATGTCCTGTCAACTAAGACTTGGTCTCCTCTGGAAGCCTACGGAAAGCTTTCCAAGACCCCAAAGATGATGCAGGTTCCCTCTCCCACCTGGACCACTGCATGTAGAGTGAGGCACCAAGTGGTCTGCCATGATCATCTAAAATACTATCATTCCACATGATGGGTTGCCTATCAATCTCTTCACGAGAGGAAGGAGGAATCCTCCAAAGAGTGCTCTTGAAACTGGCCCATGCTGTCAGAATGTTAACCATGAGAGGGGACGAAGGTGATTTGAGGTGTGCTGTGGTGAAGATCCACCTAATACTACTTATCCAATCTCCTCCTGAAGAAGGTGTGCACCTCTGTATGTTGCTAATAAGAAAGGCCTTCCATGGTTCCTGCCCTAGCATAAGTCCCCGCACCACCATCTTGCATAGTAAAGCTCTGCACTGTAAATCTGGATCAATAATATTGAGATCCTCTTCCTGTGTAGGGAGGATGAGGGTCTCCCAAGTCACCTTGGCTAAGGTATCTGCTGTGCCATCAAGCCCACTCCAAAGAAAATTTCTGATCGGTCTCCTGAGCTGAGTGATGCAGTCCCTAGAATAGCACCAGTAAGAACAAACAAACCAGGCCATGGCCAAGAGCACTTGGTTGACCACCACAACTCTAGAGGCAAAATCCAGCTTGGCTGAGCTCCAAAAGAGGAGCTTCCTCCTGATGCTCTCCAACACGGGAGCAAACTGCTGCATGGAAGAAATATCCAAGCTGACCTAGCAGCCCAAATACCTGATAGGCACACCCCTCTGAACCCAAGTAAATCCTATGTCAAGCCCCCAAACTGGAGTGTCCTCATCACTGATCCAAAAGCCATTGGATTTATGCCAATTTATCTGTGCCCCCGCTGCCAAGCAAAATAAATCCAATGCCGTCTTTAAAGAAGTGAGCGTCTGTGGAGTGGCATCTAGGTAAACTGTTGTGTCATTTGCCAACTCATTGTCAAGTAACTCCTCTTCCCTTCTAATGGGAAGTCTCAGCCCAAAGATGTCAGCTTGAGATCTAACATAGATACTCATAGCTTCGGCCACGAACAAAAAAAGGAAAGGAGCAAGGGGGCATCCCTAATCTGGAAATCTGAAATCTCTCACCCCTTACCCCACCAGTAAGTACCTGGTTGTGGGCTGATCTGTACAAAGAGAAAACACCTCTAATCCAAGCATCAGTAAAGCTAAAACGCAGAAGGGTGCCCTCCAAAAAACTCCAATCTACTCTATCATAAGCTTTCTCAAAGTCCAAAAGTAGAATGGCTAGATTCTGGCCGGTTTGCATGGTCCACTTTGAGGCTTCCCAGAAAGAGAAAATGTTATTAAAAATGCTTCTGCCATGCACAAATCCCGTCTGAGTGTCATGAATAAGATCTGGGAGAAGGGGCTGCAATCGGAGGCTGATTGCCTTGGCCAGAATCTTGTAACAAGTCCCCAGAAGTGTGATAGGCCTCCATTGGGACACTAGATTTCTGCAACATCCTTTCGGGATAAGGTGGATGAGACCTTCTGTAAGCGACCCAGGCATCTCACCAGAGTCCCAAATGCCCTGCAAGTCTGAATTAATGTAGTCACCAATCATATCCCAAAATGCAATGAAAAAAGAGGGGGTAAGGCCATCCGAACCTAGGCACTTGCCCTTGTGAAGGGCTGAAAGTGCAGTCCTGAACTCTGTGTTGGTGAAAGGTGCATCAAGCAAAACATGCATATCCGGTTTCACCAACAAAGGGATGCTCTACCAAATAACTTGTCTAGCATCCTCTCTATCCCGTGTCTCAGGATCAGCAGTAAGAAGGGCGGCATAAAAATCTGAATCTATGTGCAAGACATCATCAGGATCTGTCTGTAAAACCCCATGTGAGTCAATCAGTTGGGACACACTCTCTCTACTATGTCTAGGCCGAAGAGTAGAGAAAAAGAGTTTATTGACTCTGCCACCCATCTGAATCCAGAAGGACTCTCGTGCATGAAAGGCATACTCTGCTCTCTGATCAAGCAATACCTACTGATGAGCCCTTGCTGTAGCAAGGCGCTCCTGTATCCAAGCATCTGAAGGCCATTTCTGCTCTTCCCTCTGCAAAGCTACCAACTGCTGGCGAACACCAATCTCACGTTTGAGAATATCTCGTCTCCTGGTACGAGCAATTGAGAGGTAGAAGTCGCTAATACCAGAAAGGGTAGTAGCTACCTATGATGGCAATGGCTGCCCACCCTGGACATGAGAAACCCATATCTGCAAGGCTGCCTCTGTAAGGTCCTCCTCTATGTACAAGGCGTCTAGAATCCTGATGCTAGCAGATCAGCCTCTCAAGTGGGGCTCTGAGATAGCCAGCACAACAGGAAAGTAGTATGAAGTGGAAACCCCAGCAGCAATGCATACCGATCCACCTCTGTCAAGTGCCGAATCATCTACATAGAATCTGTCAATACGTGCATGAATAGGCATCCGCTACCTCTTGTTCGACCAAGAGAACAAGAGGGACTATGGCTGAATAAGAAAGGCATCGTCCAACCAAGTATCTCTGCCACAGTAGCGAAAAAGGAAGGCATCCCAAGTTGCTCTCTCCAAAGAGTGAAGTCCTCCTTCTCTACCCCCTTTTTTGTATGACAGTAACTCAACCATGCTAAAGTCACCTCCAATCACCAATGAATCTGCAATGGGTGCCCACGAGAGCAAATCCTTCCACATAAAGACATGTTTCCCTCTAATGTTGGAGGCATACAGGTTAAGGAAACCAACCTTACACCCTCCAATCAAGAGAATAATCCACTAAGCTCTAGAGGGAATAATGACTCCATTTCCAACAACCAAGGGGAGAACCGACTGCGAAACTGAAATAGAAGTGCCCCCCCTGGTGCCCAAGGCAGGTGACCAAAAAGTATGACCAGAAAGCAGTTTGGTAGACTTAGAGCAATCACTGGCATCCAATTTGTGTTCCTGGATTAAAAGGATATTAATAGCATCTCCAGTGACACTTGGATGAAGCTGATTCCGGATCAGCTACCTATGACGACGGTGTCGAACTCCGCCTAGGCCCTGTATGTTCCAGCTGACTATCCTCATCGACAGGAGGATGCTGGATGGAAAGGCTTACCTGACCTAGTAGAGGAGACCAGCTTCCCCTGGGCCAAAACACTCCTGCTGAGGGCAGGAAACTCAACAGGTGAAAGGATCCCTACACCTACTGAGGGGGAGGCCCTATCAAAAGGAATCCCAATGATCGGGACCCCTAAGGTGGAGGGCACAAACTCCTCCTCATCCATGAAAGTCACCGAATCAGTCAGTGTTGAAAAAGAGTTCCTCAGAAGCAAGTCTGGCCGAGGAGTGTGAAGAAGACCTGCACTCATGGAGGAAGGAGGAGAAGGACCTGCCAGGCCTCTATTAGCAGATCTGGAGTTGGGAGCTGAGGAGACCTGTGGCTGGGCTGAAGAAGGATCTGTAGTCCTCATCTGTGCAAACACTCCCTCAGTTGTGGCATGAACAGTCTGAGGGGGAAAAGTATCGGTAGCCCCCTCATGATCTGAAATGAAAATGACTGGGGCTGGTGTATCTGGAGGCCCCTCCTGATGTTAGTATTTGGAGCTACAGCAGCATCCACCTCTGGAGTCTGGATGGCATCTGTCTAAACCGGATCAAGGGTCTCCTCCTGAGGTAAAGGAGCCACTTTGACCACTCTCCAATGTGGTACTAGGAGTGCTACATGCTTTGGGTGTCCTGCTGCCCCTGGTGGTCCTGGGGTGCGCGAAGCAAGGGGCCTTGCTACTCCTGGTAGTCCTGGAGTGCATGGTACAGGCCGCAAGGGAGGTGCAGACAGGGAAGTATGTGAAGGAGCCACACCAAAAGACCTCTTGGGTATTTTTCTCTTCCTTGGGCAATCTCTAGCAAAGTGCCCAAGGGTCCTGCAAATCCTACACTGATCCTGTCTACCTGCAATCTCGATTGTCTGTGGAAAGAGAGAGCCATATGGATGCTGAATCATGATGGGGTCATCTGAGATGTTAGGGTCAGAGAGAATGATCCTAACTCGAGGCACCCCATCCGCTCTGACTACCTCTGTCGAGGAAGAAGGCATGCCAGGAAGGGGGGGAATCTTAGGACCACTCCGAAAGTGGCTCTGATAGTAGCAAGAAGTTGATGGTAAACCTGAGGAAGACCAGGAAACCTAATGAACAGTGATGTGACCTGACTGTCCTCCTCGACCAGATCGAAGCCCAAGGTGTAGGGCAAAAGAAAAATCCTCCTCGAACCCAAAGCCAGGGGATTAGCTTTGAGAACAAGGGTTGTGGACTCGTGGGAGTCGAAAATCACTTAGAAAAAACCACATCCCAGAAGTCGAATATCCATGAGGTGTGAGGCGAGATCTCCTGGTAACGCCACCAGCATCCAGTCTCTAGCTTGTGATCTAGAAGGATGTGACCCAAAGATGTGGGTGAAAAGTGATGTGGAGCCCTCTAATTCCACATCTTTCTTGAGCTGTTGCAACTCGTTTTATGAAAAAATGACGGTTCTTGCGGTCGATGGAAGTGGACAGAGATTTGATGAATAGGGATCCATTCGCCAATCGAAGTGAAAGGCCGATTCCAACACTGTTAAAGCTCCGTCCGTGAAACTACTGCCCAGGATGCCCTGAAACAGGCGTAGGAAGGAGGAGAAAAGGACAGGGTAGGAGAGAGGGGAAGGGACGGAGAGGAGAAGTGGAGGGGAACTGAGATAGGATGGAAGGGAGAGGGCTGACGGGGAAGGAGAGGGTAGGCAACAGAGAGGAAAAGAGGGGGGGGCTAGGAGGGAGGGAGGGGGCGGGGGCTAAAGGCGGGGAGGGAGAAGGTGGGCGGGGGAGAGGAAGGGAGGGGGCGGGGGGGTTAGAGGAAGGGTGGGGGAAGGGGGGAGGGGGGAGGGAGGGGGCGGGGGGAAAAGGGGAGGGGGTGGGGGAGGAGAAGGGGGCGGGGGGGCAGCGGGGGGGGAAGAGGGAGGGTGGGGAGGGGGAAGGGGCGGGGGAGGAGGAGGGGGCGGGGGGACAACGGGAGAGGGAGGGTGGGGGAGAATGGGGGCAGGGGTGCAACGGGTGGGGGAGGGGGAGGGGGCGAGGGAGGGAGGGCAGCAGGTGGGGAGAGGGAGGACAAGGAGGGAGAGGGAGGGGATGGGTGGGCTGGCAAGGGGGGAGAGGGAGAGCGGGGAGGAGGAAGGGAGGGAGGAGGGAGAGGGGGAGGGGGCTGGCGAAGGAGAGGGAGAGGAGGAGTAGCAAGGGGAGGGAGAGGGCAGGCAGCGAGGGTGAGCGGGAGGGAGAGAGAGGGAGATGGGGCTGGCTGAGAGGGAGAGGGGGGGGGGGGCAGCAGCTCACGGGGAGAGGAGCAGCTCGTCAAGTGCTCAATCGCCTACCTGACATAGGAAAAGGCAAGGATCTATCAAATGCCTTTGCAATATCCACCTACAAAAAATAAGAACATCTTGTTCTATGTACTTGGCATATTCAATCCCAACATAAGCATTAGCAATATTATTAGTAATAGACCGCCAATTAGCCAAAGATTCACAAATGGGCTTCTTGGGAAGAAGTTTGACCAAACCTTTCTTCCAAGAATCCGGCATATACTGATTTTGCCAAGCACTATTGATCATTTGGAGCAAAGGCATTTTCAGTAGATCCCAAAAAGCCAAGAAAAATTCTACCGTTAGACCATCCCAGCCAAGAGATTTTCATCTACCACATGATTTAACAACATCACTTAACTCTCTTTCAGTGAAAGGAGCTTCCAAGTCCAGAGCTTGTGCCGGTGAGACAATTGGAGTGAGATGCTGTAAAAAATTTTCCCTTGCTGAAATGACCTCCTACAAAGTTAGATTTGCTTTCCCAAACTGAGAAGAAAAATGTCCAACACAAGCTGCAGCAAGCTGTGCCCTAGAAGAAGATAACAAAACCCTGCAAATATTTTGAGAATGCTGCAGCCCTTTAAAAAATGCTTTGGACGAGCAACCTTTATCCAAAAAAGCTCTGTGTTGTGCATGTGTCTACCATTTGGCTATTTTCCTATTATCATTACATTGCAGATAATATTTTGCCTGAAATAAATATGATTTTCTTGAGAATGAAGATTTTTGAAGTGACTCAGCTTTGTCAAAGGCTGACACTGAAATTTTGCCCAAGTAACATTGTCCCACATGTAGTTTTTTCCATAATTACGAATAACTGCTTGCATTCTTGCAACAAAATCTTCCCAATAAAAATCAATGCCAATGGTAGCCTGTTGAGACAATGGCTGAACCGGATCTATAACCAGAGCCTTGTATGCTTCATGTTTCAAATAACTATTATTGACAATGAGCAATCTTCTGTTGATAAGCTTGTCATCAGGCATCTCATGAAAGCCAATCCTCAACCACAAAGGGGCACGATCAGAATGTGTGAAAGTGTAATCCACCCATAAATTGGCATTGAGAATATCATAGTGCTGAGGATCACCGATATGCAGACTGAGCATTGTGTTGAAAAGTGCAACCAGGCAGCATAGGCTGTGATTCTTTCCACAGATCAATAAGAGGGAGCTGAGTCAATAAATTGGACCAATGCTGAAGCTCAGAGGCTAACATGTGAGTATGCCCCGAGTATTGTCACCTGGTTGAGGAGCATTATTAAAATCTCCACAAACAAAAGCATGTTGCTTCCTCGGATAACTTTGCATATTTGCCCAAATTAAACCTCTCCTACGAGAAGATTGTGGTGCATAGACCGATGCAGATTCAAAGACCCTGTAGAAGGCATTGGATGATCAACCATCTGCCTTGACTATCATTCAGAGCAACCACTGGCTGAAACTCATGTTTCACTAGGAAAACCACACCAAAAAAAGAATGTTCTCCCACATAGAAATATCATAACCAGCAAAATGCCCATGATGACTAGCATACAATACGCTGATTATGCTCTTGCAATGCAACTATGTCAGGCTGCAATTGATGTAGATATCCCCAACGAGCTTCCATTTGTGGGATCACATAGACCCTGTACATTGAGAATAAGGAACCTTATATATGATAGCATATTTACAAAGTATTTACATGTGAGAGACCAAAAGATCAAGTTTGCATTTCAACCTCAAGATCCGACCCTTGACCCTGAGAAGAAACTAATGTTTGTGGAGAAGATAAAAGAGCAGCCACGTCCTCTTCAGGAAAGAGAGTGCCGCTTGCTTTTAATGCAGCCCAAGTAATTCTTTTCTCTTGAATGTTTTAAATTTGCAGGAGGGACAGCCCAATATTTGGAAGCATTATCAGCGCCGTGCAAAGGATGCAATGCCAGATGCACTTCCAGATACTATTCCCAGTGGGTCAGCTGAAAATTCAGTTCCTAGATGGGCTAGGTTGACACTTACACATGCTAAAGATCAGGCTGTATTGGGGACAACTAGGGCCGGCAGTCAGAATGCTAAGAAGCAGGTGAATTTTACATTCATGACCCAAGTGATGGAAGCTGAAACTCATCCATAGTGCTTTAAGGATGCTCAGGGAAATCCGGCATGGAAGAAATCCATGGAAGTCGAGATTAAATCCATTCAAAAGATTGCTACATGGGACTTAGTTGATGCACCCATTGGCAAGAATGTGGTTGTCACCAAATGGATCTTCAAGATAAAGTATCATGCAAATGGTACAGTTGAGAAGTACAAAGCCTGTTTAGTTGCCAAGGGGTATGCACAAGAAGAGGGAATAGATTATGAGAAGACTTTTGCTCTGGTGGCCAAGATGACTACCATTCGCTTTGTCATCTTTCTTGCTGCATTTTATGGTTAGTTTGTGTACCAGATAGGTGTCAAGACCGCCTTTCTCAATGGGGATCTCAAGGAGGAGGTCTATGTGCATCAGCCCTAGGGTTTTGTTGTTCAGGGACAAGAACACAAGGTATGCAAGCTCAGGAAATCCTTGTATGGGTTGAAGCAAGTGCCTCGTGCATGGTATCATAAGATACATCATTTCTTAGCCTCGCCATGGTTTCTCGCCATCAAGTACTCTGGTGTCCTAGTGATTGCTCCTAGTCCTCATTTGTAAGTTCAGCTCACTCCTGCATCAGTTCATGGTTCTACCTCAGCATTGGCAGACATTCCTCGTCAGTTGGTCACCAAAAACTTGTTTTGGAGCAGTCCAACGGCTGTTTTTTGACCTTTTGAGGTTCGATTTTGACGTTTTTTAACATTTTGGCACTACCCAAACATACAAATGTCTGTACATCCATACGTCTGTATGGACCTCTGTAGGTAGATGCGCGACAGTGCCAGGAGTCCGTACAACTTGTATGAAGGTGATTCCGAGCAGTTTTAGGCTACTTTTTGGCATTTTTTGCTCAGATTTGGACTCCTGTGACCTCCACCAGTGATTTGAGCTTCTCGAGCTTCGACTGTACCAACACTCTGGTGCATGGACTTGAGGCTTCCGACAGTGGGGAATACTCTTTTCACACCTCGTCATCTCCGACATTGTAATATTATGGTATTTGACTGTCCTGAATAATCAAATATCATTCCTCTGATCTTGGTACATTTTGGTGACTGCTTCGATTGGTGCGCCATCTCTACTACTCATTGCCTCTTGTGTGCATTCAGTGACTGTTTGATCGGCACATTGAGAGTCATGACGTGATCTCCCTTGGTAGCTGCTCCTATGGCCTTCATTGACTCATCATTCGAGGGCATCCTCGCCTGGTTCTTTACTGACATATACCTCTTTGCATCACGATGTGTACACTCTTGTGTGGTAGCTACTTCGGGCTCATGGGTTCTCTGCCCTTGCTATTGCATAAAATGAATGAAATCTTTTATATTTTTTAATATATGTTTGAGTTAAACGTCCTCTACCTTGGATTGTCCTCCTAAAATTATGTATTTCTTTTTTGGTGTGTGGCTTCCTAACATGTCTTGTTATGAAGCCAAGGGGGGATGTATTGTGGAAGCCATATGCATTGGCTTTGATAGGTCTATTTGTTTATCAGGCCTGGCTTGAGAGTTCCAGGATGTTGGTGCATTGGTCTCCTAGACCTCTGAGTTGGTCATGCATCCATGCATGATGAGCCTCTGAGCCATGCTAGATGAGATTTCTATGTTATGCTCACTAGCCTCTAAGCCATGCTTACTTGCCTCTGAGATTGTGTGGGAATCAGGTCTAGTTCTAGGCCGGCATGCACAGTTTTGATGACCGTCATTGTCATGTTTTGCTCTTGGTTTCATTCCAGTAGTCTCTCACCTTGCCTTAATGGGGGGTATGTTAGAATATGAAGCCAAGTTGGGTCAGTTTGGTGCTTTCTAGTGTGTTCTAGTGTGAGTTCCAATCTATTGTGATCTATGATGCCACGTGTCATATTTGGAGTTATCCCATATGCATAGGTGTTCATATGTGTGTGTGTGCTCTTATATAAGAGTTGTACTTGTCTAGTGTAAAATCAATCAAGTATCAAGCTACAAGCTCTTTGGTCTACATGTGAGTACTCTTATTTTTGTTCATTGCTCTAGTCATTTCATTTCCATTCCATTATGTCTCCTTTTGGGTATCACTTCCTCTCTCCCTCTTTCCACCATGTTCCTTCAGGGTACACTTACTTATGGGCTGCATTATGCTTCAAATGGCGACATTTCTCTGAGTGGCTTCACCGACTCAGATTGGTCAGGGGACATTGATGATTGCAGGTCCAGTTCCGAGGTCCAGTTCCGGCTATTGCTTCTCATTGGGCTCAACATGCATCTCATGGCTCAATAAGAAGCAAGACCGCGTGTCTCTCTCCTCCAGTGAAGCAGAATACAAAGTTGCAAATTCAGCCACTATGAAATGTATGTGGTTAAGAAAGCTTCTGCATGATTTGCATTATGCTTAGGATGGTGATGCAACTCTGATCTTCTGTGATAGCCAGAGTTGCATTGATATTGGAAACAATTCTATATTTCATGCACGCATGAAACACATAGAAAATCACCATCATTATGTGTGGGATTGTATCACAGATGGCTTCATTGATCTCACATATTGTTCCATTGAGGACAATGTAGTAGGTATCTTCACTAAAAGCATGTCAGCACCTCTCTTCACATGACATCGACATGGTTTGGGGATATGAGACATTCAAACAATGTGAAGGGGGGTTGTAAAATGACATTGTTTTCTTTTGTACGCCCATAGGTTGCTATATCCACATGTGGATGAATTTGTGCAGCGGTGGTACTTTAGGTACTTCAGGAGCTTCTGAGATCATTCTAGAGCATTTCAGCCATATCATTGAGGGAAAATTCGTAGGGATATATACAATGATATGGTGGTGTAGGATAGGCTAGGACTTAGTCTATTTTGGAGTTTTAGTGTGCTCTAGTACTTGGACTATATATACCAAGTACTTGTACTTCATTTGGTTGAACATTTCAGTTGGAGTTCACTTGTGTTCACTTCTTGTTCTCTTGTGTACACAACTCTTCTCCATTCTTGTTCCTACACTAGCTCATTCCCTCAATTGCTTAGGACATGACTTGTATGGTGCCGGCATTGGAAAAATCCCTCAGTTTTCTCCTAGTCCTCGGGGTCCAAAGCCTTGCCCAAGGTAGCCGCTCCTGCATGAGTTTTGGTGTTCGAGGTTCTAGAACTACCTCGGTGTTCCGGCTAACTATCCCATTGATTTGAAGATGCTAGTTCTAATTCTATAGCTGGAAGGGAGTTCTATTGGAGCAGTCAACAATACCTCTTGTCCTTTTGTAGCCTTCAACTTCACAGCCATAGGAGAGTAGTGGACCTCCCTTTCTTTTTGACCTTCTTATGTGGATCACCCATAGTCACACTCACTTTTTAGCCTGTTTTTTTGCATGACAAATAAGGCTTGGGTCTAGTAGTAGTAGTAGTAGTGATTTGTTTCTAATAGTAGTGATTTGGGGTTTGGACCCTACTACTACTACCGCCACGACTACTACTACCACCATGACCACGACTACTACTATCACCACGACCACGACTTCTACCACTACGACCACTACCACCACTACTACTACTACCACCACCACCACTACTACGGCCACCACCACCACTACTACGGCCACCACTACCACCACTACCAACTACCACCACCACCACCACCACTACTACTACCACCACTACTACTACCACCACTACTACCACCACCACTACCACCACTACCACCACTACTACGACGACTACTACTACTATTACTACTACTACTACATGATCGAGCACACCAATAGCTCAGATCATTCTCAAGGAGTTGCAAGCAAGATTTTCTAGGATGGACTAAGGAGCACATGCTCTTAGCTTTGGACATCAGATGGTGGTGCCATCTCCTCCTTGGGAGAGTTTTAGAGATCTAGCCTCTAGCAGTGGGTAAGAGTGGGGAACTATGTATTTCAGTAACCTAATCTATAGCCCCAAACATGTCCGATTAGGGCAAGCTCCTTGTGGGACGTGGGGTGTGGATCAGATGGGAGATTCCAAGCTTGGGATGTTGAATGTGTATGCACCCGCTTGTTGGTTGTGGCAACCTTTGTTTTGGATATGGCTTACCGAGAGCCTTCTAGACGTGGACTCATGGATTATTGGAGGAGACTTCAACAATTTAGAGTTTGAGGAGGACAAGTAGGAGCCTCTTTCTTAGTGATGCCTTTGTGATAGTGCAACATGTGACAAGAATCCGTGGGCGGGAGACAGATTTCTCTAGATCACTAGGCAATCTCCGGTACTCTTTTGGACATTGGCAGGGTGATGGAATGCTTGGGAGACTCAACATATTTTACATGTGGGATTGGGTGATGCATGGACGTGGAGCCATGGGCATTTCCGGCGGAGGGATTATGATGTTAGATTAATTTTGGATTATGCTCCATCTAGATCAGCCCATCATGGACTCTCTTAGAAGGGGGCGCAGATCCTTGATGCATTGTTGTAAGAGGAGAGGTCCAATAGGACAAGGTGGAGATTTGGCAATAGGTGGACGTTACCCCATAGGACAGCTTGGCTAGTTGGGTAACAAAGACGATCGAGAGGAGAAATTTTGAGCTATAGTCACAAGGACTTTAGAGTTGGCATTGAGATGGGATGGAGCATCCATAGAGAGACATAGGGAGTAGGATGCGGCCTCTCAGTGGCTTGCAACTAGATACAAGAGCGCACGGTTAGACTTGCACCCCATAGAGATTGGTAGGGCGGAATTTTTTTCTCACTCTTGTAGAGTACTCTAGGTTCAATAGGAGGATAGGATGACCAAGAAGACACAACTTCAGATTGAGTCTCCGAGGGTTCTCGTAGGACGTGAGGTAGTTCGAGCGCACAAGTCCTTGGTGGTCTCCTTGTGCATTAGTAAGCAGGTGGATGCCTCATTCATAATGAGGAGCTCTTTGAAGCCTTGAAGGCCCTCCCACTACAAAATTGACCAAGCAAGGATGGCTTGACACCATCTTTCAAGTGCTTCTAGGAGTGCCTCCATGGTAACCTAGGGCCTTCTAGGAGATCTTCGATTGTGGTTTGCTCCCCCAATAACCTAGTCAAGGCATGGATTTGAATCTGAGGTTGTATCGCCATCTTGGGAGAGAGGAATTGGATTGAGTAGCAGGTGCCCTAGGAGGTCATTACTAGATTTCGGTCGTGATTGTGGACTAGCCTTTTCCCATGAAAGATTACATACTTCTTCTAGATGGTGGCCCACGAGGGGTTACCCATCGGCCCATATGAGAATGGATGGGAGATGCCACCACCATCGCGTGGATAGAGATCTCGAGTAATTCCATACTCCCTATAGAGCTGCCCCATAGTGCAGAGGATCTAGCAAGAAAAATTAACATCGTGGCTAGGATGCAGAGGATGTAGTGGGACTTCACCTCGTCCTAGTGGCTGTCATATGGGCCATCATACCTTTTTGATTTGACATGGTTCCGCCAACTTATAGGATCCAAGGACAAATGGTCTTTCAGATTGAGATTTAGGATGTGAATTCCCCTTCCGCCTATGGTCTACATTATCATCAGAGGGTAGTATTTAGGAGATGGTGTCTGAAGAGACATGGAGGTAGGAGAATGCCAAGCTAACTAGGAATGGAATGGAAATATGGAAAGCATAATGGAAAGGAAAAATGGAAAGCAAATGAAAGAACAAGTGCTAGGCAATGATCAACCAAAATACTCACATGATATAAAGCTTGATGTTGACTGATGTATCTTGACTCAAGACAAGTACAATACTATATAGTGTGCCACTAGACTCTAGAAAGTCACAATGTCTATGGGATATCTCCCAATATGACACGTGGCATGTCTAGGACTCACTAGAATATAAAACACCCCCTAGACACCTAGTACACTCATTTTTGACTCACTTTGGCTTCATATTCCAACACCCCCCATGAAGACAAGGTGAGAGACTAGTGGAATGGAACCAAGAATAGAACGTGACAATGACTGTCATCAAACTGTGCAACTGATGGTCTAGAACTAGACATGGTTCCCACACAATCTCAGAGGCAAGTGAGCTTAGCTCAGAGGCTAGTGAGCATAACATAGAAAGCTCATCTAGCATGGCTCAGAGGCTCATCATGCATGGATGCATGACCAACTCAGAGGTCTAGGAGACCAATGCACCAACATCTTGGAACTCTCAAGCTAGGCCTGATAAACAAATAGACCTATTAAAGCCAATACATATTGCTCCCACAATACATCCCCCCTTGGCTTCATAATAACAGGACATGTTAGGAAGCCACAAGAAAAGAAAAAAAAGAAAAACCAATACATCTTCTTAGAAGGACCATCCAAGGCAGAGGACCTTTAGACTCAATGAAAACCAAACACTCAATACATATCATTCTAGGGACTACCTAGGGCAGAGGACCCCAAAATACATCAAGCTGTAGGAATAATAAAAATAGATCTCTTAGGAGTAAGGGATGTCTTCCAAGTAGCTAATGCACATGTGTGCACATCCCTACAATTCGATGATGATGTCAATGAAGCACTAGGCATGGATGCCCCAAAATATGTGTCGGTGAAGTCCATGGGGTAGCTATATGGAGCACTCACATGGTGACTCTCAAAATGGATGAGTGAGGGTCACCGATGTCAAGATAGATGCCGGAGGTGTCACGAACACTTTGAGAAGCCAATCAATGTGGATTATGGGCACAACGAGCACTCAAAGAGGTAGTCGGAGAAGTAACTGTAGTTCACATCAAGTTCGGAACAGCTTCACTTGTTGTTGACGGGATGTGGAGCAAGTGACGGGTAGAGAAGAGGGTCTGTTCGCAAGCGAAATTTTCAAGTGTGAAGAGGTGAGAGCAGAGAAGGCAGAGGCAGCATGGACAGCAAGTGCAGCGTGGGCAGCAGGAGCTAGAGCTGCGTGGGCACAGCAGCAGCAGCAGCATGGGCAGCGTGGAGTTAGAGCTGCGTGGGTAGCAGCAGCAGCGTGGGCAGCATGGAGAATCACAGAAATGGTGGGGGGTTTTGGAGCAGTAGAAGCAGGTGGAAAGAGGAGAAAATGGAGTGCAGAAGAGGCTGGAATAGAGGGCAGAAAATGACAGCTCAGTTGGCTCAGAAATGGCGTACAAAGCATGGGATACGTGGCAGCTTCAAGTCGTGGTAGAATCTCAGCATCATGACGTAGATGGGCAGCTTCACGTTGGTGAGGCTTGGGTGGGAGGAGAAGAGCTCACGATGGAAAAGAGGAGAGCTCAAGGGAGAGGTCAAGTGGGGGAGAGGACCTTCCAAGGAGGAGGGAAGGTAGCTTCTAAAAGATCATAGTGGTAGGGAGAGAAGCAAGCTAACAGTAGGAATGGAAAGGAAAGATAACAAGCATTATGGAAATGAAATGGAAAGAAAATGAAAGCAATGGACGAGTACTCACATGATACCAAAGAGCTTGATGTTGACTAATGTGATAGACAATAGACAAGTACAACACTATATAGTGTGACACTAGACTCTAGAAAGCCATAGTGTATATGGGATAACTTCCAATATGACACGTGGCATGTCTAGGACTCACTAGACTATAAAACACACCTAGACCACCTAGACCACTCATTTTAGACTCACTTTGGCTTCATATTCCAACACCCCCCCATGAAGGCAAGGTGAGAGACTACTGGAATGGAACCAAGAACAGAATATGATAATGACAGTCATCAAACTGTGCACCCCATGTAACTCAGAGGCTAAAATTAGAGCGTGTTCAAAGGTTGATCCAAGCACTCTCGTGGCTTGAGACTCAACATGCTTAGAGACTCACGTTATAGCATGGCTACATGACCAGCTCATAGGTCTAGGAATACACCAACATCCTGGACCAATAACGAGACCTATGAAAGCCAATACATATGGCTCCCACAGTACATCCCCCCTTGGCTTCATAACAGGACATGTTAGGAAGCCACACACAAAAATATGAAAACCAATATATCTTTTTAGGAGGACTATCCAAGGTAGAGAACCTTTAGACTCAATGAAAACCAAACACTCAATACATATTATTTTAGGGGGACTACCCACGGCAGAGGACCCCAAAATACATCAAGTTGTAGGAATAATAATTCATAAACAAAAGTCCTGATCATTAGGTTCATAGATCTCTGAATAGAGAGAGAGATCTCTGATGTTGGCAGAAAGAGCATGAGTCGGTGTCGAAGCATCATCTTCTTCTTCGTCTTCACTTGTTGCAGCCCCAACCAAGTTGACATGATCCTTGTGTTGTTGCTTGGCAAGCTTCTGGAAGCAGCGATCCTCGGTGTACCAAGCTTCCCACAGTGATTGCATTTGAAAGGCTTGAATTTGCCTTTGCCTTTACCCTTGGAGTACAGTACAATGGAGTACGGAGTGTCTGCATACCGTTTGTCATGATCAATAAGCTTAGCAACCATATCATGATAACCCATTTGTGTCACACGCAATGCTGGTATGATCTCCCGGTACCTAGAATTTTCCTCAATGCTTGAGAGGAGCACAGCAACTTGATCATCTTTCCCTACAGGGGCCGCCAGACTAGCAAGCTGAGTGATAAGGGATTCCATATGATTCAAGTGAGAAAAAAGAGAGTCTTCATGCTTTATTTGCAGCTTGAAGAATTCCTGTCTGAGGAATACCTTTGAATTGATGATTTTGTTGCCGAACAATTCTTCAAACTTATCCCATAAGTCGTGAGCAGTGGAATCAAAATAAAAATGATGAATAACATCATCACCCAACCCCAAATCAATGAGAGAAGGAGCTTTGTTATTCAGATTCTCCCACTGTGTAATTTTCTTTTCATATGATTGTGGCTTTTTCTCCTTGCCATACACAACATTTCACACTCCATCTTTCATAAGTACAAGACGCATGTTTGTTTTCCATGTAGGGAAATTCTTACCATTAAACTTCTCAAACAAAATCAGCTGGAGCAAGTCTGGAACTTCTTCATGGCAGATAAAAGTAGAAGGACAGCAACTCCAAAAGAATGACGGGCACCAACTTACGGGCAGGGCAGCAGCTCCAATAGAATGTTGGGAAAAAGGAGAAAATGACGGATTGGAGCAGAGGTCAACGATGAAGAGGATGGACAGCTCCACGTTGAGCTGGCTGCACCATGCTTGGGTTGTCAAATCATTGAGCTCCAGAACAAAATTCGCGCGCAGAAATAAATTTCGTCACTTCTTGCAAGGGCTGTAACTTTTCATGGAAAACTCGGATTGCAATGATGTAAAAACGAAATTTATAGTATTGAAGGTCCTCTACAACTTTGCTGAAGACACAAAGCTGTGATCCTGCCTCTAGATCCGGATAGAAGCGTCACATCGTCCATAGGTCACAGAAAGATGTAGCTGAAGGAAGGAGAAGAGAGGTGGCAGATCATGGTGTGAAGAAGAGAGCTCAAGGAAGGAGAGAAGAGGGCAGCATTCCAAGGAGGAGGAGGTAGAGTAGCTTCATTGGCGTCCCTCACCTCGACCTCTTGGAAGGGAAAGGGAAAGGGGAAGAGAGAGCAGGGCTAGGAACATGGCTCTGATACCACATGAAAGATCATACTGGTAGGGAGAGAAGCAAGCTAACACTAGGAATGGAAAGGAAAGATAACAAGCATAATGGAAATGAAATGGAAAGAAAATGAAAGCAATGGACAAGTACTCACATGATACCAAAGAGCTTGATGCTGACTGATGTGATAGACAATAGACAAGTACAACACTATATAGTGTGGCACTAGACTCTAGAAAGCCATAGTGTATATGGGATAACTTCTAATATAAATATAAATATATATATGATCATATAAATATATACACTGGATATTACTTAAAAAAAAAGTATATGGGATAACTTCTAATATGACATGTGGCATGTCTAGGACTCACTAGACTATAAAACACACCTAGACCACCTAGAACACTCATTTTAGACTCACTTTGGCTTCATATTCCAACAGCTTCATGGCTACTCTCTTACCTCAACCTCTTGGAGGTAGCTCTGATACCATATGAAGAGACATGGAGATAGGAGAATGCCAAGCTAACTAGGAACGGAATGGAAATATGGAAAGCATAATGAAAAGGCAAAATGGAAAACAAATGAAAGAACAAGTGCCAGGCAATGATAACCAAAATACTCACATGATATAAAGCTTGATGTTGACTGATGTATCTTGACTCAAGACCAAGTACAACACTATATAGTGTGCCACTAGACTCTAGAAAGTCACAATGTCTATGGGATATCTCCCAATATGGCACGTGGCATGTCTAGGACTCACTAGACTATAAAACACCCCCTAGACACCTAGTACACTCATTTTTGACTCACTTTGGCTTCATATTCCAACAGTTTCCAGCATCATTGCTTACAACATTTGGGTTGCCCATTGCAATTTTGTGATTGGAGGCCTGCAGGTCCCTCGGTAATCACCCTCATGGCCATTTGGTAGGACATCATCTACACCTTGCATGCTTTATGGAAGCGAAGGACGATGGGATCTCGGATGACTAGCAAGACGGGCGCTTTTTTTGCAAGGCTTAGCCTGTAGATGTCTTCTATATAGTCATAGAACGAGGAATTTGCTGGTTGTATAGTCTCCCACCATGGCTATTGGTCCCTATTTCATAGACACCCTAGGCCGTGAGTTGGGTTCTTTGAAAATAGGCTAGTCAGCAGTTAGTTTTTCTTCAATCTATTTCTTACACGATCAGCACCACAAAGATAGATGATTTGTATGGCTTTTTTTTCAAGCATTAATAGAAAGTTCTTTTCTGTAAAGCTAAAAAAGAAATTTTTTTGGGGGGGACATAGGTTTAGACTTTGGTTTTCTCTACCACTCACTTTTTGGATGGTCTAGCCATCCACATCAAACTGGGCATAGAGGTGGGATTCTGGAACTTCACTTGTGCCATATTTTAGACTCCAAGGTATGTATAAGTTTGTAGACTTGAGGCTACTTTAGTAGCAGAGAGGAGAGTGTTAGGGAGTCTCTTGGCAAGCTTTGGGTTTCCATTGGGATCTTGTAGAGAGGGGGTGGCGCTCAACAGCTTATCTAGTATAGCACAATAGTTGATCGCAAGATTCTTCAATGTAGAAAGCAGCACTGGCCAAGCAACCTTGATTAGCGGATTGATCAGAGTTATCTGAGGGGAGGGTTAGCAGACATTGGCATCATCATTGGTCAACAGTCAAAGGGTTAGCAGACATTGGCATCATCAGTGGTCAACAATCAGAGGGGAAGATCATAGTTTCTGATTGGCTTAGAGGGATTGGCGGTTGGTATTTGAATAGAAAGGATGGGTAGATCCCTGTTTTGGTAGCCTTGTTACATGATTCAATTTCCCCACCCTTTTTTGAGATATAGCATATTTGATTCCCTTCATTGGAGAATCCCATATTCCTTGACCTAGATATAGGACTGAAGGCACATGGTGGAGAGGGAGAGAGAGAGAGGGTAGGCTAGGGAGAGAGGAAGTGATACTCAAAGAGAGACATAATGAAATGGAAATGAAATGACTAGAGTAGTGAACCAAAATGAAGTACTCACATGTAGACCAAAGAGCTTGTATCTTGATACTTGATTGATTTGACACTAGACAAGTACAACTCTTATAAAGAGAGCACACACACATATTAACACCAATGCATATGGGATAACTCCCAATGTGACACGTGGCATCTATCGGACACACTAGACTAGAACTCACACTAGAACTCACTAGAACTGACTCAACTTGGCTTCATATTCTAACAAGGACCTGAGCAGTAAAAGGTGTGAGCTCTATGCCATGCAAGATATGTCAGTGGAAATAGTTACATTAATGTCTACTTGTTCATAATCTTAACTCAGAGGTTGCTTATAAACGACCATCAACATCTTCCTAGCCAAACTATATGCTCCATTTATACTTTAACCAGCCACAGATGCACAGTGCGTTCATGATTTGGGACCACAAGCAAACACAGGGAATCGGACATGATAGGTCTATCGATAGAAAAATTCAGACCTCAAGGACTGTTGATTGATAGTTGGCAAAGCAGGCCACAGGCTTGGGCAAGCAAAGTTCTTTTCTGAATATTCAGCCTATCAATTGTCAACCTAGGATTCTAGGAGCACATCCATAACATAAATCGGGTGCTTTGCAGGTATGACTGTTTAAATTGCAGAAAAAGGTAACGTCTGCTTCAAGCCTCTGTAGTAGGTCATCTAGGAATGTTGAAAGAAGGAAGTGGCTGGTTGTCCTCCATTATTATGAGGCATTGAACCATTATTGACTAAGCTTTTTGGTATTCCTAATGTGACATAAGTTTCCCAATACTTGATTCTTCCCCTGCAGGTCCCCAGTTCCTCCCCCCTTCTTTCTCATGGCCCTCTTTTTTACTTCTTCTATAGTGGTTTTTGCTAATATCCATTTTTTAAAGAAGTATTTGATCCTTTGAATGCTATTTCAGAGGAGTCTCTTCCAGAATATGTTGTAGAGCATCTTGATGATGAACTAAAGCAAGCCATTCTAGAGAGTTGTGACAAAGTGTTGATTCAAGAAGAAAGGGTTTCAGAAAGTGATACTGTCCTGAACACTCAAGGGGATGCTGATTCCAGGCCATTGGAGATATTTCCAGAAAGCAAGTCAAAAAGTATGTACACAGTTGAGCTGATGTACATTTGTATTGAGTATCTCATCACTCTCAGTTTGAATCACGTTGAGGATCGACTTTTTCCGTTATTGGAACCACTCATGAGTAGGGTTTCTTCCAACCTTATTCTATCCCTTTCTCATCTTGTCATCTGTCATAGATATTGCAAAGCACTTCAGTGGAGATGAAAGTGGCCAGGAGACGTCTCCAACAAATTTGCAGAAGCTTCACTATTTTTTCGACAAGCAAGAGCTTGCTGAACTTGGACAGCATCGGATCCGTGTAGGATACCTCAACCTGCTGATTCTGAGTAGTGATACGTTATAGAATGACAAACAAGTTTCTCTCAACATACCTTATAAAAACGGTTTTGATCTTCTTGGATATAGCTTTGTGGATATTATTTATACTCTGAAATTTAAACAATTCAGAATGAACATCATGCACAAGGTGACATGGTTAGACAGTTTTCTTATTTTTTCTAGTATAATTTATGAAAAACCTTTCCAGCTCAGTGAACTTGATATCCATTGCTGTGTGCAGGTACGGCATAAACCAGTTTTGGAACGACAACTGCTTCATCTACGAGCTGTTAAGTCCATTCAAGACTATTCACAGAATAGAGAAAATAATAGAGGAGAATATAAGACCTTTCAATAGATCATATCCTTGAGTTTGATGGCTCCCTTTGCTCAGGACTTCATGTGGTATTTCCAGCTTGCAGCCAATTAGTTATCAGAAGATGCCCTGTTTCCCATCTTGTTTACTGATTTTAAGATGTAGAAAATTTCATTTATTGGTGTCTAGTAACATGATTGCATGTGCATTCCTTTGAAGGTTTAAAAGAAATCTCTTTATCATCACTTGACCTTATAGCCCAAGTGGCTAAACCCTTGCCTTTCTTTGGGAGGTTATGTGAACACTTGTAGGCCGCCATGCCCATACATAGATTTTCATCCACAATTTTTTTATCTTTTCCACCTCAACTTCACCAATTTCCTAATGAATTCAAGCTCCATATGCCTTCAATTACAGCCACAGCTCCCAAGGGACACGGGACTTTGACATCAAATCTCTATGGACATGGCATGCGATTGGAGAACAATTAGCATGTTGTGCAGGGTGCCACACTAGACGTTGATGCTGGTCCTGATACATTTCTTGGCTACTCTGCAATTATTTGGAGGGGGATACCACCCTCATGGTATCATGAGTGAGTGATGGGTGTGAGTATGTATGGGTGACTGTGAGGAGAGAAAGACGAATAGATCTTCTGCTTAGAAGTTCAAGAATTGTCATTCTTGTTTTTTCAACGGTATATCTTTCTTTATAAACTGAAAAGAGCATGAAATCTCTAGACACAATCTACCTTGGTTGCACACTCGGGATTCATGGTAAGGTAAGGAATGAAATATTTAAAATCTGCACCACCTATGTTGGTTGTAGAAGTCTTGACTCAAAACATAATGGGATGGATATGTAAACCTTGTGTATGTGTACATGTGTGAAGATTTATGTATCTACATACACATAAGATGTATGTTGAGCCCCCAGGTAGTTAACAAATGAAGAGTGTTGGAATATGAAGCCAAAGTGAGTCTAAAATGAGTGTTTTAGGTGTGTTTTATAGTCTAGTGAGTCTTAGAGATGCCACGTGTCATATTGGGAGCTATCCCATATACACTATGGCTTTCTAGAGTCTAGTGTCACACTATATAGTGTTGTACTTGTCTATTGTCTATGACATCAGTCAACATCAAGCTTTATATCATGTGAGTATTTTGGTTATCATTGCCTAGCACTTGTTCTTTCATTTTCCTTTCCATTTTTCTTTTCATTATGCTTTCCACATTTCCATTCCGTTCCTAGCTAGCTCTACTAGATCTCTTCATGTGGTATCAAAGCCATGTTCCTAGCCCTGCTCTCTCTTTCCCTTTCCCTTCCAAGAGGTCGAGGTGAGGGATGCCAATGAAGCTACTCTACCTCCTCCTCCTTGGAAGGCTGCCCTCTTCTCTCCTTCCTTGAGCTCTCTTCTCCACACTATGATCTGCCACCTCTCTTCTCCTGCCTTCAGCTACATCTTTCTGTGACCTGTGGACGATGTGATGCTTTTATTCAGACCTAGAAGCAGAATCACGGCTTTTGTCTTCAGTGAAGTTGTAGAGAATCTTGAGTACTACAAATTTTGTTTTTAAATCATTGCAATCCAAGTTTTCTGTGAAAAGTTACAGCCCTTGCAAGAAGTGACGAAATTTGTTTTTGCGCGCGAATTTTGTTATGGAGCTCAATGATTTGATAGCCCAAGCATGACACAGCCAGCTCAACGTGGAGCTGTCCATCCTCTTCATCGTTGACCTCTGCTCCAGTCCGCCATTTTCTCCTTCTTCCCGACATTCTCTTGGTGCTGCTGCCCGCAAGTTGGTGCCCGTATTCTGCCCACCATTCTGCTCCACGTAGCTCTGCTGACCACGTAACTATGAGCTCTTGACATTACATTGCGGTGACTCCTTCACGTGAGTACTCTGATACACTCCACTACAGTGATCTCTCTGATTAGTGCATTACATCGAGCTTGATGTAGACCACTCTACATCAACAAGTAACTTCTTCAACATTGCTTATTCGATCAGTGTATGAGGTATTTCGTATTGATTGACTTCTTGATTGGTTGTGATACCCGAGGCTTCTACTTCGACATTGGTGACTCTCCTTATTGCATTCTGAGATTCATCATGTAATTTCTCCATGTAGCTACCCATGGACTTCATCGACATATATTTTGGGGCATTCTTGCCTAGCGCTTCATCGACATTGTCATCGACTCGCAGGGATGTGCACACATGTGCATTAGCTACTTGGATGACATCTCTTTCATAAAGAGATATTTTTATTTATTACTACATGCTTGATGTGTTTTGGGGTCCTCTGCCTTGGGTAGTCCCCCTAAAATAATATATATTGAGTGTTTGGTTTTCATTGAGTCTAAAGGTCCTCTGCCTTGGATAGTCTTCCTTAAAAGATGTATTGGTTTTTCTATTTTGGTATGTGGCTTTCTAACATGTCCTGTTATGAAGCCAACGGGGGATGTACTGTGGGAGCCATGTATTGGCTTTGATAGGTTTAGAGGGGGATGTACTGTGGGAGCCATGTATTGGCTTTGATAGGTCTTGTTATTAGGCCTGGCTGAGTTCTAAGATGTTGGTGTATTCCTAGACCTATGAGCTGGTTATGTAGCCATGCTATAACGTGAGCCTCTGAGCATGTTGAGCCTCAAGCCATGAAAGTGCTTGGATCTCAACCTCTGAACACGCTTAGACTTTAGGCTCTGAGTTACATAGGGTGCACATTTTGATGACTGTCATTGTCATGTTTTGTTCTTGGTTCCATTCCAATAGCCCCTCACCTTAGACCATCATTGTCAAGCTCTATTCTTGGTTCCATTCCAGTAGTCTCTCACTTTGTCGCCTTCATGGAGGGGTGTTGAAATATGAACCCAAAGTGAGTCTAAAATGAGTGTTCTAGGTGTGTTTTATAGTCTAGTGAGTCCTAGACATGCCATGTGTCATATTGGGAGTCATCCCATATACACTATGGCTTTCTAGAGTCTAGTGTCACACTATATAGTGTTGTACTTGTCTATTGTCTATGACATCAGTCAACATCAAGCTTTATATCATGTGAGTATTTTGGTTATCATTGCCTAGCACTTGTTCTTTCATTTTCCTTTCCATTTTGCTTTTCATTATGCTTTCCACATTTCCATTCTGTTCTTAGCTAGCTACTAGATCTCTTCAAAGAGCAAGAGCTAAAGATCACGGATGGTTGACCGAAGGACAAAGTGAGGAACCATTATTCAAGAAAAGATAAGTGTGAAGGCTCTAGAATATTTGTGAAGAGTCCCAAATAATTGAACAATGGTTGGAAGACCGAAAGGAGAAAAAGGACTCCAAGGTAGAGGCAGTGCAAAAGACAAAGTGAAGGCTTAGGTTGAATCAATAGAGACTCCTAGAAGATTACTAGTATACAATCAATCAAAAACCTTTGAATATTCAATTAAGAATAAACTATAACTGTATATCGAGTAAAGTGAAACTTTGGTCATGGTTGTTGATTGGACTCACAAAGGGCTCAAAGTTGAGAGACAAGGAGATCATACCAATTCCCATAAGCTTCTACATAAAGCCATTGCAACAATAGAAAAGGGAGTCATTAGTGATTAATCATCTTAAAGCTGAGGAAGAAGCCATGGTCGTCTCTAAGGAGTTGGCAAAGCTTGCCAAAGAGGAGCTAAGCAAGCTTTAATGAGAAATGGGAATCAGAGGATCCTTAGGTGAAGGGAGAAATCTGATATTTTGAATGTGAAAATGAACCACAAACGTCATGTAGAGTAGGTTGATATTGTAACATTTGCAATTATTCAATCCAAAAATTTAAGAAATGCTAGTTCAACTAACATTAGAATGGTCATAGTAAACCAAGTGGATCGAGAAGCAAGGAAACCATTTGGAGCTTATAGACTGAAGAAAACAACATGCTATTTCCATGGACAAAGGAGATCACATAATGAGTGATTGCACGTTATTGAATAAGCAACTACAAATGTTGGAGAACGCATGATCTTGAAACAAGATCACATTGGAGCTGTGATAGAGCAATTGAAGATGATCGGAATTTGGTGGATGGAAGACAGACAATTGAAATGAGAAGGCAATTGAAGACAAAAGAACTGATGATGGAAATTCAATATAATGAAAAGAAGTAGATTGCTCTTGGAAAAACGAAAGAAAAGAAGAGTAAAGATAATTAGAAGGTGCAGTAGAAAGGCAGATTTCCAACAAGAGGATGCTAACTAGGTGTGGGAGAAAAGAATATGTGGAGCCATTCATGCTTGTTCTATGGCTGGTTGATCAAGAGGATTTTGTCACATATTGGAAAATGTCAAAAGCACCATGTTAAGTAAATATGTGTCCTTTGTAAGAAGGGGGAACAAATTCTCTTACAATTAACAAATAAAAGGTGGAAGCAAATGAATACTCATGTACATGGGGCTAGATTTATTAAAATCCTAAATCCATTATTAACTTTTGAGAGGTATGGAAGAAGCTATTGCTAGGATATCAACGTAAAAATGCCTATCAAACAATGAGTGCAGTGCATGAAATGGGTTGTGAAGGTTCATTTGGAGACTCTTGTCACCTTGATGCTATTAAAACTAGTGCTCTGCTAGCATGGTATAATGAATATGTAGAGAGCCGGACTCCTTGGAATGGGAGCATGCTGCTACAAATGCATCCTCTATGGATATATCATTAGGTGCATTACAATGCGCATGATCTTATACTGGCATAATATGATGAAACCACCTTGGATGATTGACTTGGTTTATTGTTTTGAAATTTGAGACTCTAGAAAGATTTCAATTTTCAACTAGAGTAGCAAGAACATCTAATGCACTAAAAATGCAAATCATTGGTTCATTAGTAAAGTTGTGGTAGATGGTGGCTTCATTAAAGACAGAATGACCTTAAATTACTCGAAAGTGATGTTGAGGATTGATGATATATGACCAATTGAAAATATAAATGATATTATACATGTTTAAAAGAAAAAACATTAGAGACCTTAAATTATTTTTCAATATTTATCAAACAATAGCAACAATAAAATTTTTTGTATACCAGTAATCACAAGTATTTTCTTTTTTGGAAATGCAAAATCCAAATGTAAATGAGATTAAGGGCTATGACATAGCTACGGTCTAGTAATGTTATGAATGTTTTTCTTTAAGATTCTCTAACCTTATGTAAAAAGCATATGTTTTTGGAAAATTGATTCAAGGTAAAGCATGCAAAGCAAAACATATTATTACAAGGAGTCAGCAAGTTCACAAAATTATAAATATCAATGTAAGTACATGAGACATACATCATTCTGTTTCATGAAATTTAAGTTTGTTGACATTTAGTACTCTCAAGGAGTATTTGAACTAGGCCCTTTGCCTTATGTTCCCTAAGAATTTTTTTTCTATGAAATTGAATGAGTCAAATGCCTTATCCATGTGTGTATGTGTGTGTGTGCACATGTGCTCTCGTGCATGCTATGCATTAATATTAGTAACTAAGTGAAATTGAATGAGAGACTCATCCATATGTGTTGTGTGTGTGTGTGTGTGTAAACACACACACACACACACACATGCACGCACGCATGCACACACACACACACACACTTCCTATTCATTTTTCCTTTACATTTACTTTATTTCCCCCCCCTTCCTCCCCCCCCCTTTCCCCCCCTTTTTTTATCATTAATGTTCCCCTTAACATTTTCCCTTAACTTCTATCCTTTATTTCCCTTAATTTTTTGCCTTTTCTACTCCCCTCATCACCCTTTTAAAATTTATTAATTAAAAATTTCCTCTTTTTTCTCTTGATTTTCTTGTATCCATTCTCCCTAATTTTCCTTTTTAATAATTCTTTTTTAATTTACACTTACTCTCCCATTTCCCCCCTTTTTCTATTAGTTCCACTATTCTAATATCTAAATCTAAAGTTAAACCAAACTCCTAAACTTTTCCCTTAATTTATCTCTTTCAAGCCCTTAAACCCAAAACAACCCCCCCTTCTCTTCCCCCCCCCCCCCCCCTGCTTTTTTTAAAATCTTCCTAACTTCCAAACTCTTTGGTTTTTATTAAAAAATAAAATAAAATTTCTTTTCTTAAATCTCCTCGCCCTTCCGCGTACTTTATAAAACCTTTTTTACTACTTATTCCCTTATTTTTTAAACTATTTACTCCTTTACTTTTTGTAAAATTTTTACTCTAAAAACTTTATTTTTATAAAAAATATTTCCACATGACCTCCCTAACTTTATGCTAACCTGACTGACCACAACACCCAACTAACCACGACTCTCTGCTAGCCCGCCCCCTGACTGACCAAACTCCTCTCTATTTAAGTGACCTTGCTCCCCACTTCCTTCTAAGCTGCTCACCTGTACTGTGCCTCTTTCTTGTGCTCCCGGAGTCCTTGGGCCAAAATTGCAACATATCATTTATTGGCTCTATAGTGATAGCAAAGCTGCTTGTATACTATCTGGTGATGTTATTGAAGCGTGGACCCTTCATTGTTTGGTTCGGCAGGGCTGTCCACTTAGTGCACTTTTATATGTCATAGCCACTCATCCCATGCTTCAATACATTCATCATCTTGAAGCATCTGATGAGCTCATGGTTTGGAAATTCAAGGAAGCAGTTTTTTGATCGCTCAAGCTTATGTAGATGACTCATTTTTTACTCCTCAGAATACTGAGCAGGACCTATTTTGCTCAATGTAAGCTTATGTAGATGACTCATTTTTTACTCCTCAGAATACTGAGCAGGACCTATTTTGCTCAATGTAGGCCTTATCTTTACATGGGTTGGCGGCTGGTCTTCACGTTAATTTCTAGAAATCTAAGCTATTGCCTTTGCATTCTAAAGAGTGGCATGCTCTCTTATGGCCTAGGGATATTATTACAACCAATCAAATGGTCGTCATTTGGGCTATCCCTTGGGTTGGTCCATTACTCATCGCCAACAAGCTGATTGAACTTTAGCAAAGATGAAAAAAAGCTTGAATATTGGAAGCTAGCAACATGGCCTCTACATGTCAGGCTACAAATTGTTCAATTGATTATGGTGGCCCATATTCAGTTTTATTTGCCTTTGATAATGTTCAGCAAGGCTAAACTTTCTTCTTTTATGTCTATAGTTGTGGAAACCTGCGTTCAAAACATGGCAAGAAGAGTTTGAGATTACTTTCACTATCTCTATTTGCCAAAAATGCACTGGGGATTGATTATCCTTAATATTCAGGTGCATATTCTTGCTCACAAAGGGAAGATGATGCTGTAGTTTTTGCAAGGTTCTCAACCTTGGACTGCTATGATACACCATTTGCTTTTACAGCTCATCACTCCTACTTCTGGATATTGGCAGCCTACATAATGGGATTTTATTTTGGGTTGTATTGATGGAAGAATCAAAGGTTTCCCTTTTGTCTCTAGTATGTTACTAGATTGGAACCATGTCCTCTCTCATTTGGAATGGCATGGTCGAGGCTCCTTGCAAGGCAACTCTCTAGTATTCATTGGTCAAAGGCTTTGGCCCCTCCATTGGTAGTTCAAGAGCCTAGACGTTCATATTTTCTTAGTTTAAAGGGGATCCACTCAGTTGTTGCAGATGTTATTCAAGATGATGGATTTCCCCTTCCTTTTCCTTTGGTTGTTGTAAAATTTGGTCTTGGTATGCATTACAAATCCATTTGGCAGACTATTACTAGCATGCTTTAGCCTTTTCAGCCCATTCCACCTTTGGAACTTCAAGACCATCTTTAGGACTGGACTCTTTCTTCTCCAGAGTCATCTTTATGCCCTTTACAACTGTCACATATTACTGTCTCTTCATTATACAAAGTGCTTTTGCCGCCACCATGGGTTTCTTCTCATAACTTGAATCAGATTTGGAAAATGAATCGCATAGCAAAGTGGGGCATAAGAGATTTGAGACAAATTTGGAATTCTAAAATTCCACTCCTAAGAAAGCAATTCATAATGCTCCATTAAGAAGAGCGTGTAGATTAAGGATGTGCAAGAGGGAAGTAGGTAGTGGTGGTTAGGGGTTGGGCGGTGGGTAGGGAAAAGCAAGGTGAATTACATTCAAAAGGCCTACCCTTGATTGAGGTCAATGTATTTGTAAATAAGAGAGTGGTCAGACCAATAAATGAAATTTGAACCAACTATGTTTTGGTCATTGTTTGTGTTTGTCCATATATGGTCAATAGTGTTACCTGAAATAATTGTTGGTTCATGAATTAATTGAGTGAAATGTTTTTGTGTCATGTATGTTGTAAGATGTGTGGAACGTTAATCGTTTGCGATCATAGTGAATATTAAAGTCTCCAATTATTGTTGTTGGAACTCCATGTTGCATTTGTGCAAGGAGTTTGTCGATAACATTTACAAGTAGTGAATGTGGTGATGTTGGTTCTTTGTATACATTAATTATTGCAATTGATGATAGTTGATTTGTGTTGAATATTGTGAGGTAGCTCTCGCAATGTATTTCTATGATGTATTCTTCCCTTTGCAAGGTCAATTCTTTTTTAAAGCATGTTGCCATTCCAACTCCTTGATTGTTTTGCAAACATGTAAATCCTAGCAATGTTAGTGTGATGTCTTCTTTTGAATGTAATTCTTGGAGGCACAAGATTGTTTTTGCTAGCATGCTTTTGTCTTGGATTATGTCCTCCTAGTGTGATGTTAATGCTCTTGTGTTGAGTGATTGCAATGTCATTGTTGATATTATATTTGAATGGAAATGCTTTTGTCTTGTTATCCACTTATGTTCTTGCTTGAGTCTTTGGATTTCTTGTAGAACATTGGAATCAACTTTTATGTGTTTTGATAGGATTGGGTTTATGCGAAAAAGGTTGTTTAGATTTCGTATTCATGATAGAGCTGTGCATGTAAGTCCATGAGACTTAATGAAGGATGGTGGGTCAAAAGCTAGACAATCCATAGATAATCCTTGTGAACGATGGATTATTCTAGTAGCTGCTTGTTGTATTGGGAACTGATTTCTTGAAATTGTGTTCAAGTAGTTTTTCCCGATTTGAAATTCTCTTGTTATTGGATGTATCGGTGTCCAGCTATGTTCAATGTTGTCGTTGTATGAGTTGGCATTGTTGTATCTAGTTTTTTGGCTTGTTGCTTGATTGCTAAATTGTATCCACAATACATGCCCTTGTGTGTTGTTGAAAGAATGTTTGAAAATTCCATTAGCCCTGTTAACTAAGCCATCTTGAATGTCTGTTTCTAGAACATATTTCCACAATCATTCCTAGCTTGAGATGTAAGCTATTGTGTAATCCATCTATGTTCTTTGGGTTTAATGGAATTGTTATTATTTAGCTACAATATGTTTTGGTTCTTTTGTCAATTGCTTTGAATATGTGAGGGTCCTCCTCTAGTAATTTGAAAACCTCTTCATTGTGAGCATCTTTTGTATTATTTGTGTAAAATAAGTGTGGTATTTTTTGTTTTTCCCTTAGTTGATGATGGTATTTGTTGCTAAGATAAGAGATATCATCTAGTGTGTGTTCTCTAACTCTTATTCTATTTAGAATTTGAATGAATATATTGTCTTGTTGACGCATTGGTGTTGTTAATTCGTAGAGTAGAACATATTTTTTCTAAAATGAGTACATAGTTGTAGAATTTGATGGTTTTTCCATGAAGATCCAAGCATCTTTTGTAGGACTAGCTTGGCATAGGTCACCATAAAGAATCACATCAAGACCTCCAAAAGGTTGTGAATGATTATGTTTGATCTCACATAGACACATGTCTACTGCTACCATAGTGCTATGGCTAATGAGCGATACTTCATAAAAAACAACAACCTCTAGTTCTTTGTATAATTGAGATAATTCTTGCAACTTTTCAGAAGAAAGACTACTGTAATGAGATGCCATGAGAGGCAAATGTAGAGCTGCATGTATAGTTGCCCCACCAATGTTAAATGCTACTTTTCCTGTGTATGCTAAGAGAAGTATTCTTGGAAATTCCAAGTTTGTGCTTTGTTTGTGTGAATAGTGTCATAGAAGTGCTTGGACTATTAACATCAAAACAAAGGTTTTACTTGTTCCTACATTTCCACTCAAGAATAGATGATGTGTCATACTTGGTTTGCATCTTTTTTTCAATATAGTGTCTTCAAGAATCAAACGTTGTTGATCATTGAGTTTTCTCAACCATATGTAGTAGTCATGGTTAGATATCATCTTATATGTAAGCAAATAATTTTGCTGAGAGGTTCATGATTTACGAATACCTTGCATATCTGCAATTGCAATGTCATATGTGTCACTTTTGTATTTTCAAGGGTGTGACTGTGTATTCACTTACAAATGATGCCAAGCAAATGTGGTGAAGATTGTTGCTACGTTTCAAGTACTTTGCAATGATATCATCGAAGAAGATTTCAGTGCTGCCTTGATTTAGTTTTTGGAGTTGTTCACAACGTTTGAGCAAGTACATTCTTTTTTTGGGAGGGTTTGTGTTGATGTATTGAAATTATCTTGTTGATGATGTTATGGGAAAAGATAGTGCTAGATATACTGCTTGTTGGGAACTTATGTGCTGGGTGTTCAAGATTGCATTGCCAACTCTTTGAATGTGTTCATTTGTAGGAGAGTTATTGGAAATACATTGTGTGAGTGCTGTTCTAATAGCATCTGTTGTCTCTTTATCCATTTTAGTAATGTAGGATGTGTGGTATGTTGCCGCACCATGTGGGTTTAATATAAATAGCACATTTGTATTTGCTTGCCATAGTTTGGACATAATTGGGTTGAAATTATTTGTGTACAAATCCTTTGGTTCTCTCTTCAAAAATAGTGTTGGTTGGCAAATATATGAACGCATTGCTAGTATGTTTTCTTCCTCAGTAACTTTCAATGTGCTTAAGAAGAATATGTAGTTTAGAGATATTGTTCTCTCCTCTAGTAACATTATTGCAATGTCTTTCATGATTTTCTTTGGAAATTTGGCGTCCAAGTTGACATGAAGTGGTTCTAGAATTGTGGTTTTTGCCATTGGATGTGGAAAACCAAATCTGCACCTTTTCTTGTTTTTAAAGCAAGTTTTCTGATGTTTGTGTGTTTGCATGTCTTTCTTTTGGAATGGGAATTTGTCGATGTTTGCAGAGATGTATGTGTCCACAAATGCCTCTATTTCATGATTAGATGAAATTCCACATATTGGTGCTTCCTCGACCCAAAGAAGACCATGATTGTGTTGGCTTCCTCGATTTTGAAATTATGTTACAAAGAATAAGTCTTTTACATTGCCAAGAATAGAGTTGTCTTTTTTAATCAATGTTTTGAAAGCTTTAAATCTATTAACGTAGTACTGTGCTATTGTAATAGGGTCACTTCGAACTAAATCTTGTATCTCACGGTTTTGGTTACAATTGGTAGTTCCAACTGTAGGATATAATTTTCTCAGGCATTCAACCAGAGGTTCCCAAAGTTTTTCAGCTCTACTGACAAGGTGATAAAGAAACATGGAGGTCCTAGTTGCTGCAACATTGCGAAAATATTTTTCTTTAAGTAGTACTTGTAGTCAATGGATGTTGTCAAATGAGTGAAATCTCGAAATCCTATGTTTGATTGTAGTAGTTTTTCAATGTTTGTGTTTGTTGTGCTCTATCAACATCAGCAAAGACTGCATTCACAACGCTTCCATGCAAGCCAAATTGGCCTTCGTAATTGAGTTCTTTGATTTGTGCAAATGGTATTCTAATTGAAATTAATCTAGCTTCTCAGCATCGTTTAAGTTGTTCGTGTTTATTTTTTTGGAAATCATTTGCAGGTTTTTCTTATTCATTAAAGGAACCTTCTCTTGTTTAATATGTTTTCGACAAAGGTTGCACAACATAATATTTTTTGGAGAAGATGAAGATACATTTATTCCATTTCTTATAAAAAGTATAGTATTGTTTTTGTTGGCTTTCTTTAACTTCAAAGAAAATTTCAAAGAACCACAATAAACACAAGGAAAAGATGGAGTATCCAATGTTTTTTTAATGTATTCTTGTTGGTGGACTTTCTATTTTCTTTGCCTTTTTTGACTTGCTAAACTATCTACAAGTCTTATTGCATCTTCACAACTTGTTGGATTTGGATTTACATTATTTGGAGCAAGAAAGAATCTCCTAACTTTGTAGATTTTATTTGTAATCATTGCCATCAAATATTTAGTGCCGAATAAAGTATCCAAAAGCATGGAAGCAATGTCTTTTGCAGCTAAACTTGGATTTTGCAAAACAAGTTGCTCTAGTATATTTTGACGTTCTTTATTCCAAAATGTGTATGTACGTCTTTGAGATAGACAAAGCAAAGGTGTGATTGTAGAAACGTCATTTGATTGGTCTAATGGAAAAGTATTTCTTCGCATTGGTTTGTTTGAGCCCATAGTAGCTTTTCGTTGAAGTTTCACTCTATCATAAGACAAAAAAACAAAAGTTGTTCCGAACAATGAATGAAATCGATCCAAAATGTCAACAAGTAGTGCAATAGATGTAGAAGAAGTACAAACTAGATTGTCAACATTCTCTACAGTAAGCAATGATTCATTGGCTATTGTTTGGAAAATTGACCATGGATTTTTAGAACTACCAGGTTGGGAAGCAATATTCTCAAACAGAGTAGTCAACAATTGTTCTTAACTCAAATTTGGAAAGAATCTGCTAAGACATACAAGAGCATTTGTGTTGTGTGGGTGTTTCTCAATAAAAACTTGATTTTTTGCTAGCTGTTTATTAGAGCAACTCTATTTCCATATTAAAGTATTCTCAAAATGAAATGGAATATCAAAATATTAAAACAATCAAATGTTTCACTAAATGATACAAATAATTCATGCATTCGGCTCATATGCTATAATAGCACCAGAATTGTTGATAGTGAAGCTTCCTCCTAGTTTGATTGTCTTAAGCTTGTTTCGTGCCATCATGAGATCTTCCTCGTACATATGAAGAAAAGGCACGTCCAATGCAAGTATCATGTCTACATATGGGCCTTTAATGTGGACCGGGACCTGTTCACTGTTGCGTTGAACAATGTCTGCTGTCAAAGTAGGAACTTGCAAAATCACTTCTGGGCTCTTGCAAGAGTAGCAAAATGGATGTATGAGATCCTTGCTTACACGCAAACCTCCACAAGTCTCGCACATATGCTCGACAAGATCTGCATTGACGTTTGTGAAGTATAATATTCCAGAGATCTGCAATTGGGATAGAAACCAATAAGTTATTGTTGTGATGTAAGTAAAAAGGAAAATTGGATGATAGTGAAGCTTCCTCCTAGTTTGATTGTCTTAAGCTTGTTTCGCGCCATCATGAGATCTTCCTCGTACATATGAAGAAAAGGCACGTCCAATGCAAGTATCATGTCTACATATGGGCCTTTAATGTGGATCGGGACTTGTTCACCGTTGCGTTGAACAATGTCTACTGTCAAAGTAGGAACTTGCAAAATCACTTCTAGGCTCTTGTAGGAGTAGCAAAATGGATGTATGAGATCCCTGCTTACATGCAAACCTCCACAAGTCTCGCACATATGCTCGACAAGATCTATGTCAACGTTTGTGAAGTATAATATTCCAGATATCTGCAATTTCGATAGAAACCAATAAGTTATTGTTGTGATGTAAGTAAAAAGAAAAATTGAATGTTAGAGTAAGTACCTTTGTTCCATAGCCAAGGTGAGAAACTTGACTAGAAAAAGCTTCTTTCAAGCTTTCTTTTGTTGGACCATCTGGCACCTCTGCCAAAATGGTGAAGTCAAAAACACATATGATATTTTTAGCCTTCAAGAAAGAAATATTCTTCAAGACGTACATAACCATGCCTTCATTATGAAATTCTTGCACAAGTTGAGTGAGGGTTGGTTTTCTCTCGTTCACAAATGATAGCTACAAAAACATTGGACTAAACATAAGCAATTTGCAAAAATAATTTGCAAGAAATTTTTTTTCAAGAAAACTTGGGAAGTAAATAATGTTAACTTACGGCTGTTCTATCTTCATTACGCGGCCCATCAGCAAAAATTATTTTATCTGCCATTCCTTCTTCATGTGCAATTTTGATGATGACAATTGCAACAGTCCCGATAACAATTGCAATGTTATGTTGGCCAAAGTTGATCATGTCCGAAGCCCAACGCACATATCTTTGTGAAGTGTAATCTGATAATTTTGTAATGGGGAGTGATACCAATGAATTGCCTCCACCTACAAAGTTTTCTTTAGATGGAATTATTGCTTTTACATTCAATGGAAAAGAATGAGGTGGTGGACGGTAGTTAATTGTAATATTAGGCCCACTTTGAGAATTCACCTCATCGCTCTCTTCTTTGGAGATCAATTGCTTACTTGCTGCAAAGACAAATGTCTACCATAATGAGGTGCTATTTATTGAAATAACGTTTTTTAAAACTTTGAAAAAGTATTTTCACTTAAATAATTAGAGTTTTCATAACATACTAAAATGCAATTGCTATTGAAATTTCATTAATATTACATTACAATTGTAACATAATAATGATCAATTTTTTAATAGACATACAAAAAAAATAGAGAATGAAATAGAGAATGAAATTTTACATCAACATTGAAGTTCTCTAATTCAAATAGAATAATTTAACAAAAATCATCCTCATATGCAATAAGAAATAACTTTAGATAGTTTAATAAACTAGATTTCAACATATCTAATCTATCACAATAACATCAATATTGTCTTTTTTAGATGGAGAAGTTTTATGCTCCTCATGTTTGCTTTTCTTTGATGAGGATTTGCATTTCACTTCAGATGTTATGGTAGATCTAAAACTAACGCACTTCGGATATTCGCGTACATAAGCCTCTTCACTACAAAAGAAAGACACAAAAAACTAATCAAACATTGTGAATTCTTATAAATTAGAACATAATGACATAGTCATTCACTCACCTTGCGCGTACGCTTCTTGAGCAACTTCTCAGCTTCAAGGATTGGCGAGGTGTTTTTTTAATTGGAGAATTTTTTGAGAGATTTTCCTTCAGTGGTTTGCTTGAGGTGCCTAACACCATTGGAGAGGACCTTGGACTAGGAGTAGATGTGTTCTTCTCCACAAATGAGCAAGGAGAAGCAGCATGCAAACCTAAAAAACAGTTTGAGTTAACCAATCTTTAATAATTGATTGGTTATTCAAGAGCAAAATGAAACTACATATGTAATGAAATTCTTCATACTAATTTTGTTTATTCAAGAGAGAAGCGTTGAAAGAAAAACATAGAAATATCAATTTTTCTTGACAGTACGACAAAGAAGTACGAATGAAAATGTAGCAGTACTAATTATGTTTATTTAACAGAGAAAACGTAGCAACGGAATAAATGAAAACGTAGTATCAAAAATGAAAACGTAGTATGAGACATAATACTCCTTTCTCATTCGTAGCAACAGAATAAATGAAACGTAATTTTTAACTAATCAAGAAGTACGAATGAAAATGTAGCAACAGAATAACACAAAAAGAAACGCTGAGTCTACAAACTTACGAATTTCCTTCTCTGCATACGTGTCTCTAGATGTAAGTTTTCAGCACAACAAACAGGTCTTCGATCAATACACGGGACTAGTCAGACGCCCAAAGGCAGTGAGGGAACGAGACAAACATGAAATCAGACAGACAGAGAGACGGTACTATGATTTTACTGGGATTTTAGTAAGCATCGTGAAGGATGTAGAGGCAGCAGATAAGTGCGCCTAACATATTGCCTCAATTTGCATGCAAAAATTTCTCGAGTACACAGAGGCAATCATAAACATGTGTTTGCAAAGAAAAACTACATAACATCGCCCGTCAGCCTATTTGCATAGTCCACCGCAGATGTTCGATTAATATAATATCCTATTCAAACGTTGAGTACCATAACTCCCAATCGCGTTAATGCAAAAAATGTAGGACTTTTCGTGTAAGTTTTCAGCACAGCAAATAGGTCTTCGATCATCACACGAGACTAGTCAGAAGCCCAGAGGCAGCGAGGGAACAAGACAAACTAGAAATCAGCAGAGCAATCGTAAACATCATGTGTTTGCAAAGAAAAACTACCTAACGTCGCCCGTCAGCCTGTCTCGTAAGTACACCGCAGATGTTCGATTAATATGATATCCTATTCAAACGTCGCATAGCATAACTCCCAATCACGTTAATGCAAAAAACATAGGACTTTTCGAGTTATTTACACAGAAACTTGGAGAAATGATGCTTGAAGATTGCATGCAAATACGTTCCATTGCATGTTTCATATTTGCAACGTTTTCAATTCCTTCGCCAGCGATCAGTTTAGCAGCAACGGGCGTAGAAGCAGGTTTCAAGACTTTTGGACATACCTTAGCAAGACTTGCACACACGAAAACAGTAAGATTGAAATGTGAAAAGAAGTCTGAAGTAAGAAAGAAAGCAAAATCAAGCAACAAAGTTCCATTCCAGCAACAATTTCTCAAACCTGTGACAAACGCACAACTGTCGGTATCCATATCATTAGAAGACCGATCCATTTCGATTTCACAGATATGATGCGAGCTGGAGAATGAGATGCAAGCACACCATATGACTGCTTAAATAGACAAGCGAAATTAATTGTATGCACACAAGATAGCAGAGGGAACAGCACCGAAAGACGATTAACAAATTGCAAGGTCCAAACTTGCTCTGCCAATTATTCCTTTTTGTTTAATGAGGAGAATAATCACTCAGGATTTCCCGTCGGGCGTTGCTCGGAAAGTGTCGCGAACCCAATTCCCAGAGCTCCATCAAGACCACTATTATGGATAAATTTGACCAAAGTAAAAGGCATAAATATGTGTGTGTGCTTGTATGTGTGGCAATAGTAAATAAAATATGGTGTGCATAAGGCCCAGGGTTGAGGTGACAAGGCATGACCATGTGCCACCCTTCCATGTAAGAGGACCCATAAGGTGTGTTGTACATAATCCATGGTAGTAATAATATAAAATGATAAGGTGACATGGGTCCTCCATGCACCACTCCTCCACCTAGGTAGTCCCATGCCTGCATCTAGTGAGATATGGCCCAAGGACCATGGGAGAAGTAATATAAAATAGGTGGAGATGGATATTAGAATGGATTATTCCCTCCATGTAGGATAGGCCCATGTGGGGGGGATGTAGAAAGTCCAAGAATGCAAGTTAAATAATGGGAAAGTAGGACGAGGTGGTAAGATTCCTTGTGCCAACCCTCCACTTGTCCTCCTAGATGTTTGAACGTATCATAAAATTGGGAAGAGACCAAGGGAGTATCTTAGACTTGGGATATGGGGGTTGATGTATGTGGAAAAATGAGGCAAAGGGTTTTCGCACACAATTGAGAGTGCTCACATGGGATGCTCTTCCACACACACCATGCATGTGGGAGGATGCATTTATTGGGAGAGACCCTCTCTCTTGGCTATAAAAGGAGGGGGCTATTCTTTGATGGAATACACTCATTCTTGTAAAGCCACCTAGCTAGTACTTTGATTTCCCCCCCCCCATCCTTCCTTTCAAATCAAGCATGACTCTCTTCCCTTGATGTCTCCATCTCTACATTGCACCTCCCATCATGTACATGCTCCTCTTCCCCCTCTCCCTTCCCCCTTGTGGCATAGTCCCTCTCTTCATTCCCACCCCTCTTAATCCTTTTTCCCCACCTATGTTAATGCTTCTTCCCTCATGTTCCCTTTTCCTCTATGGCCCTTGATCGTCGCCATGCCTTGCGTCTAGCATCATGCCTCGAATTCTTTTCTAGTTAATAGAATTGGTGTGGCTACTGGGATCGAAATCTCCATGGCTAGTGGTGTAAAATTCGTTACTCCTATGGCTGGGTGTAGTTCTGCAGCACCTTCCGTGTGCGGTTCTTTGCTTCTGTGCCTCCAATCTACGTATCTTCTGCTCGTAGTTCTCCATCTCTGTGGCCGTAGAACTTCTCAATTTTTGCGCCTTTAGTCTATGATTCCTACGCATCTTCTGGGTTCGTGCACAGCACCACGCATCTTCTAGTCGACTGTGCCTTCAAAACTGCTCCTGCGCATGTGCAACACCCGCACGTCCCTTGGTTACAACTAGTGCATATGCGCATCGCGGATAGATCACAAATCGCGACTGTTTTCTGAGTTCCTGCATCTTCTGGCGCATCTGCGTGTCGCGGATAGATCGCGACTGTTTTCTTGGGTTCCTACGTCTTCTAGCGCACTTGCGCGTTGTAGACAGACTTTTCGAGCTCCTGCAAAAGATCTCGTGCCCCTATCGTCTTCTCTTTCTCTTCTCTTCTCCTCTCCTCTCCTCTCTTTTTATTAAGGAGTGGGAATTGAACCCAAGACCTCCCCATTCACAAAAGGAAGACTTACCAATGGGCCAGCAAATAGGAAGTGATGAAAGTGTAAAGATATTGCTTATATGGTGAAATCTCATGAACTGTAACTCTCTAATCGTAGGGAGTTTCCTCTTGTTGTAAAAAGCAAAAGCACTTCATTTCATGTGCTCTATTCATATCTGATACTAGATCATAGATTCTGAACTTTTTTAAGTTCACTCCTTGGACGCACGCTACACGAGGAAGGTGGATATTTATGTCACTTCTCGACGAGTTCAAGGATTTGGTGCTCAGTCCTTCGCTCATTATAGGTACCAATTGGCGAGATCTCTTTCTTGATCTTCATGTCGATCTTCAACAACTGATTGTATAATTCATTGTTCAAGGAGACGATGGGTGGGATGATACACCGTGGATGAAGGTGAAGAACTAGTGATCCACTAGGAGGACTTTGATTTCAATTCTACTCATTGTGTGGCGATAGAGCTACTTGTTGCATCCGAGGTAATTAAAAGGGTGACATTCTTTGAAGGGTGGGATGCTCCCCAAGCTTGGGGGGAGATTTGGTGCATCTGCTTATTAATTCTATGTGGATAAGCTCGTCTTGAATGATTTCTTTTTGATCTCACTACAAAGGTTTCTAGGGCTCGGCTATGGTTGGTAATGTTTCAACCAAGGAATCCCTTTGTACCTAATCAACCTTTTGTGCCTCATTTTGAGCTTCAAGTTGTAATTCTTTTTGGTCTAAAGATAAACTATCAACAAAGGATTGCAAGTTTATTTGGTGCTGAATGTCTTGCTCAAGTATTGAATTCTCCCCACCCTCTCCTTCTACCTATCTTGGACTACCGAGAAACTTGGGATGTCTGAATTTTAGTCTTGGTGTGATGACATCTTGGCTCATCTAATTTGAGGGTGCATACAAACCTTTGACCAAGGTTACTAGTGTGGGTGTGAAGCTCACATCACTAGGGGTGAGGTGTATTGTTATAGCAAGTCTGCACCAGCAAGTACTTGTGACCAAGCTGAGTACTTGGCACTCATTTTTGGGCTACAAAAGGCTCAAGAACATCGCATCAAGCAACTTGAGGTGCAAGGAGATTCTCAACTCGTGTGCTGTGTGGGCTTACAACATCACTCATAAAACGTCTATAGGTCACACTCCCTTTGAGTTGGTGTACGTTATTGAGGTAGTTTTACCACTAGAGATAGAGATTTCGGCCTTGAGATTGGCACGAGAATAGAGGATGATAGAAGATGAACATGTAGAGGCTAGGTTGGTACAACTTGAGAAGTTAGATGAAACCCGATGCCTTGCACTGCATCAAATAGAGATCCAAAAGAATTGACAAAAGGCCCGCTTGGATGCTAAAATTCGCAAGGGATGGGAAAGACACTTTGCTGAGGGGGATGTGCTATGCTTTGATAACAGATTGGACCACCAAATGGATAAGAAGTTCCTGCCACTGTGAACTAGTCCATACAAAGTCATCAAGGAACGTAGCAATGGGTCTGTACAAGTTCAGGAGTTGCATGAGCCATATGGCATAAAGGTGATCAACAAGCGTTGTCTCAAGCCCTTCTTTGCGCGTGATGGTCCCAGGCATGGAAATGCTGTGCATTCCCTGCCTGGGGGGGGAACTGTTATGGATAAATTTGACCAAAGTAAAAGTCATAAATATGTGTGTGTGCTTGTATGTGTGGCAATAGTATAATAAAATATGGTGTGCATAAGGCCTAGGGTTGAGGTGGTAGGGAATGACCACGTGCCACCCTTCCATGTAAGAGGACCCACAAGGTGTGTTGTACATAATCCATGGTAGTAATAATATAAAATGATAAGGTGGCATGGGTCCTCCATGCACCGCCCCTCCACCTAGGCAGTCCCACGCTTGCATTTAGTGAGATATGGCCCAAGGACCATAGGAGAAGTAATATAAAATAGGTGGAGATGGATATTATATTGGATTATTCCCTCCATGTAGGATAGGCCCATGCGGGGGGGTTGTAGAAAGTCCAAGAATGCAAGTTAAATAATGGGAAAGTAGGATGAGGTGGCAAGATTCCTCCTAGATGTTTGAATGTATTATAAAATTGGGAAGAGACCAAGGGAGTATCTTAGACTTGGGATATGGGGGTTGATGTATGTGGAAAAATGAGGCAAAGGGTTGTTGCACACAATTAAGAGTGCGTAACCGCCTAGCCCACATGGGACACTCTTCCACACACACCATGCATGTGGGAGGATGCATTTATTGGGAGAGACCCTCTCTCTTGGCTATAAAAGGAGGGGGCTATTCCTTGATGGAATATGCTCATTCTTGTAAAGCCACCTAGCTAGTACTTTGATTTCCCCCCCTATCCTTCCTTTCAAATAAAGCATGACTCTCTTCCCTTGATGTCTCCATCTCTACATTCCACCTCCCATCATGTACATGCTCCTCTTCCTCCTCTCCCTTCCCCCTTGTGGCATAGTCCCTCTCTTCATTCCCACCCCTCTTAATCCTTTTTTCCCACCTATGTTAATGCTTCTTCCCTCATGTTCCCTTTTCCTCTATGGCTCTCGAGCGTCGCCATGCCTTGCGTCTAGCATCATGCCTCAAATTATTTTCTAGTTAATACCACCTTGAACAATTCAGCTTTGCAAAAGGTTGCTAAAATCTACTCCAGATCTGCATTAGTTGCACGCATGCAGAAGCCAGTGTAACTAATTTAAGTTCCCATCAAATTCAGGGCACGTAGACCAATAGATATTAGTCTTTAAATTTAATTCCAAATTATGTATTTTTTGCTTTGGGGGAATGAGCGCCGTTGCTTAGGCTACCCCCCAGGGCATGTCAAAAAGGGTTATAGTACTTCCAGGAGAGGTGGCCTCCTGAGAGACCTGATATCGCTTCTCACCACTGAAGCTAGAGGACTTGACTTCACCTCTTGCATCCACCACCAAGCCTAGAGTATACCGGACCTCCTTGTCCATCCTTCACCGAAGCTAGCTGAGGACACCGAGCCTCTTTGCCCCTTCACCACTGAAGCTAGAGGACACCAAGCCTCCTTGTTCCCTTCACCATCGAAGCTAGAGCACCAAGCCTCCTTGTTCACTTCACCACCGAAGCTAAAGGACACCAAGCCTACTTGTTCACTTCACCAACCAAAGTTAAAGGACACCAAGCCTCCTTGTTCACTTCACCACCAAAGCTAAAGGACAGCGAGCCTCCTTGTTCCTTTCTCCACCAAAAGTAAAGGACATGGCGTGTCCTTTTCACATAGGAGAGAGAAAGTTGTTTTGAATCATAAGAGAGAGAAGGTTGTTTGCACCACAGAGAGAGAAGAGGTCCTTCTACACAAGAGAAAGAATGGCCTTTTGCACCACTAGGAGAGAGAAGGTCCTTCAGCACCACTAGAAGAGAGAACAGCCTTTTGTAGAATACGAGAGAGAAGGTCCTTTGTACCACTAGTAGAGAAAAGTCCTTCTATAGGAGAGAGATCCTTTTGCATCAGAAGAGAGAAGCTCCTTTGTACCACAAGGAGAGAGAAGGTCCTTTGTACCACTAGGAGAGAGAAGGTCCTTTGTACCACCAAAAGAAAGAATGTCCTTCTGCAGGTAGGAGAGAGAAGGTCCTTTGCAGCAGGTAGGAGAGAGAAGGTTCTTCTACAGCAGGAGAGAGTAGGAGAGAGAAGGTCCTTCTGCAGTAGAGAGAGTAGGAGAGAGAAGGTCTTTCTGTAGTAGGAGAGAGAAGGTCCTTCTGCAATAGTAGGAGAGAGAAGGTCCTTATGTAGTAGCAGGGGAGAGAAGGTCCTTTGTACCACCAGGAGAGAGAAGGTCCTTTTGCACAGGTAGGAGAGAGAAGGTCCTTTGCAGTATGAGAGAGAAGGTCTTTTGTACCACCAAGAGAGAAGGTGCTTCTATAGGCAAGAGAGAGAAGGTCCTTTATAGGTAGGAGAGAGAAGGTCCTTCTGTAGAGCAAGGGAGAGAAGGTCCTTCTATAGCAGGAGAGAGAAGGTCTTTAGTACCACCACGAGAGAGAAGGTCCTTCTGCAGTAGGATAGAGAAGGTCCTTCTGCAGTAGGATAGAGAAGGTCCTTCTACAGCAGCAGGGAGGCAGCAGGAGAGAGAAGGTCCTTTGTACCACTAGGAGAGAGAAGGTCCTTCTGCAGGTAGGAGAGAGAAGTTCCCTTGAAGTAGGAGAGAGAAGGTCTTTTGAACCACTAGGAGAAAGAAGGTCCTTTTGCACAGGTAGGAGAGAGAAGGTCCTTTGCAGCAGGTAGGAGAGAGAAGGTCCTTCTTTAGCAGGAGAGAGCAGGAGAGAGAAGGTCCTTGATAACTCTACAATAGAATCTTCACGTATGCAAAGTGGACACAAAACAGCTCGACAATTTGTTTTAAGCTTCAACAAAACATGCCTCAATCCTACGGTATTTGTTGGCTCTTACATATGTTGAAAAACGACTCTACTACGGACCCTACGCAGCTGCAATGACTCTACTACCTATGGCACAGGGTTTTGTGGCCTGTGGCCTTGACAAAAGGACCTTTCTCTTCTACGTGATGTAATGCTCCAAGGATCACCTCCAGCATGGTCTAATGACCAAGTGTTGCCAATCATGACTAACCAATCGTTTAGCCACTAATTATCACTACAACTCCTAGAAGGATCACCCTTCCAATAATCCCTCCCTTGATCTAAATAGGGAGTCATAAAAAATTGGCTGATTTCGATCGGACTTGTTGCCATTACAACTGAACACTTGAAAAGAAATGAAGCTTCATAGCTCCATGAACCAATAGACAACACAGTCTACACAAATTGCTTTGATTCCTCATCCTTTTTTTTCTTGTTGCAGAATCACTCAATATGGCCAGGCTTCCCTCAATAATAACATGCACGTTTATCTTTGCTTGTAGTTCTTGTATCCCTCACTACATATGCGGTATCTCTTGTAAATAAATTTTGTTCGTGCTTTTCCTCGGCCATGAGTAAACCCAAACAGTCGATAAAGTCTGCTTCATCGTCAAGTCATAAGATCCTTGCTGTCCCAAAAAATCTAGAGGGGAGACTCTTTAGTAATATAGCTTTCTGATCTTCATCTTCCACCTTAAGAACTGCATGCGATTAAGAAAAGTAGCTAGATCCTTGTTGTCTCCCATACACAGGTCATAGACTTGTTGCTTCAAGTTAGCTTTAGAATGGTGCATCTTTACTCCAAATAGTGACTCCAATATCGTCCAGTTAATAGTAGCTCCCTTCGTAATTTCTAGGTGATGGAAGTAGTCTTCACCGAGGGCATGGACCATCATTTCTATTGCCTTATCATTATCCCTTATCCACACTTGTTTTTCACCACCATCAGTAGTCGGTTCCTTCTTTGTTCCGAATAAAATTCCCCACAAACCCTTTTGCATAAACCATAACCTTGTAGACAATTGCCAACTTGCAAAATTCCGGCCGTTGAACTTAAGGAGCATTGCCTCTGACTTTGTTTTCTTCTTCGGATCCATAGACATATGAAATACTACCTAACTGGTCTTGAAAATAGGATTTAGCCAACACGTCTAGACTCAATCTTCTTCTATGAATCCACCTACTTCTAGGTCTTCTCAGCTGCTTTGGAAAAAACAAAAAGTGACTTCTAGATCTACGAACAAATCTTCTTGAAATGCATGCAATATGTACCATGGAGACATACGGTGGAGAGGCTGATGGTGGCGATACCCCGTGCAGAGGACCACACTAGTGGTGAACTCACTATTGATGTAGCCATAGAGGAAATAGATGGTACTGCATATGTCATCGGTGCTACTATTGCAAAAGTAGGTGGTGAGGATATAGGAACCATGGGGGTCGAAGGGGATGCAAGGGAAGTTGGGAAAGAGTCGAAGGATGGGGTCGAAGCCATGTATGATGGATAAGTGGTAGGAAAGGACATAGATAATGGTAATGGCAACTTAGAGGGTAGGGACATGATTGGAGAAAAGTGAGAACCCACAGGCATCATGGATGTAGTAACTAGACTCAATGGAGTGGGGTTATGCATAATAGATGAGATAGTAGCTTGACCACTAAATGTCAAGTCCAGTGTTGAAGTGGGCACTACTCCCGTTGAAGTGGCTGTTGATGAAGACATCGTTGCAAGAGGAGAAGAGGTGTTATCTTGACCATGAAGAGATCTTGAGGAGCTTTCATCCTTCGTACTTTCCTCCTTCACTTGCTCTTTGCTTTGTACTTCCTCTTCTCTAGAGTCCCAATTTGACCACTAGGGATCTTGTTGGTCTAGATTGATGAGAGTCTCGATGAAGTTGCTTGCTCTGGCCATTGCTCCAATGGGTTCACTTTGTGCTTGCCCTAAGGACTTTGCCAACTTCCATCTCACATAATGCTTTTGGTATCGAGTATGGTTAGCAGGAAGTCTTCTCTCCACTCACCTCAAGTACCTCCTAGTTCTCTCACTAGCTCCTTCAAGGGTATCAAAACTACTCGGCATAAGAACTCTCCCCTCAAGGACCCTCAAATGTCACTTCACTCTTGCTACTCAACACCAGCAGTGTCCCACCGTGATTACCATAAACTGTTTGAGGGGGAGGTACACTCAATTTCGGAGGTGTTATTGGAGGCCTTGACAAAATATGAAGAGGGGAGAGGAGAAGAGTGGAGATGAGGAGAGAGGGCACAGCTAGAGAGCACACCACAAATGACTAACTGTACACTAGAATTAGTTGAAAAAATAGAATATATACAAACCCTTTTAGGGTTAGGGTTAGGGGATCTAACCCTTTCCTTTATAGCACTCTATAAGGTTAGTGCTATGCACATATGATCACGTGATGGTGCTATGCACACATGATCACATGATGTTGAGCATGAACTCTCAACACCTTCCCTCAAGATCAACATCATGAAGTAGGCCTTCCCTCAAGATGATGATTCTGGGGAATCGAAGAAGGACTGAGCATTACATTCCATCACACCCCTTTAATGGGAATGTCCTTCCTCTGCATCAAACCAAGAGCTAGTCGGTGTTTCTCGAATAGCTCTTTACCGAGTGGTTTGGTAAAGATGTCTGCAACATTTTCTTTGCTATCACAATGCTGCAGTGTGATGTCACCAAGTAACACTCTTTCTCTGATGAAGTGCTCTCTGACATCAATGTGCTTTGTCCTGGAGTGATATACTGGATTTTTGGCTAATGCTTGAGCCGATTGATTATCACAGTATATTGTTGTTGGCTTTGACTCATCAAAGTAATCTGTTTCTGACAATAGTCTTCTGAGCCATATAGCCTCACATGCACCTGTAGTGAGTGCTCTATATTCTGCTTCAGTCGAAGACAAAGAAACAGTTGGCTGTTTGTTTGACAACCATGATATAGCACCTTGACCAAGGAAAAATGCATATCCCTGTGTCGATCTCCTGGTCTCATGATCTCCAGCATAGTCACTATCACAGTATCCATGCAACCGTGGATGACTTCCTCTGTATTCTATCCCAAATTGTCTTGTACCTCTGATGTATCTCAAGACTCTTTTGGCTGCATTCCAGTGAGACTGTTTTGGATTTGCCATAAACTGTGCTAGTGAGCTTACTGCATAACAAATATCTGGCCGTGTGATTGTCAGATATATAAGAGATCCAATGAGTTGCCTGTAGTATCTGTCATTGATTGTAGGCTTTTCTGAATCTTTAGTAAGTTTCAAACTCTGTTCCATGGGAGTGGCTGCAATCTTGCAATCTGCCATATGAAACTTCTTCAGGAGACTGTCAACATACTTGAGCTGACTCATGAATGTGCTATCTGAATCTCTCCAGAACTCAATTCCAAGACAATAGTGCATAAGTCCAAGATCTTTCATGTCGAACTCTGCAGATAAGTCTTGTTTTAGTTTTCTGATGAAGCTATCCTTGCTTCCTGTCACAATCAAATCATCTACGTACAAAAGTGCAATAGTAATATCATCCCCTTGAACTTTGTAGTAGAGAGTATGATCTGCATTGGACTTCATGTATCCCAGATCAGCAAAATACTTGTCAATTCTGCTGTACCAACTTCTGGGTGCTTGCTTTAAGCCGTAGAGACTTTTCTTGAGATGGCAAACCTTGTTCTCTTTTCCTGGTTCAACATAACCGGCTAGTTGTTGCATGTAGACTTCCTCGTCTAGATAACCATTGAGAAATGCATTCTTGACATCGAGCTGATACACATTCCATTTACTGAGTGTCGCTAGTGATATCAAGAACCGTATGGAATCCATCTTTGCTACTGGAGCATAAGTCTCATCATAATCTTGGCCATATTGTTGTGCAAATCCTTTTGCAACTAATCTGGCTTTGTATCGCTGAATACTACCATCTGGATTGTACTTCACTTTGTATACCCATTTGTTGGCTATGGCCTTCTTTCCTGGTGGAAGGTCGCATAATTCCCAAGTGTTATTTTTATACAAAGCATCCATTTCTTCATTCATAGCAGTTTGCCATTCTGGCTTATCTACTGCATCTTCGAAGTACACTGGCTCTTCTGTAGCCATGATGGTAGTCATAAGAGCATAGTTGGTGGTTTCCACCTGAATTGCTTTGCCTTTCTGAGCATATGTCAATCTGGCTGGTGGTCTGCTTTCCCTAGTAGACTGTCTGAGCTGCTGTGGCACTGCTTGGGGTGTTGCTGGCAATTCTTGCTCTTCTTCATCAACCTGTTTTGTAGGTGATTGTGAAGTCGATGCTTCTATCGCCTGTGTAGGTGAGGATTTCCATTCTGATTCCTCATCGAAGATTGCATCTCTGGAGATAATGACTTTGTGGTTGATGGGATCATACAATTTGTATGCTTTTCTTTCTTCACTGTAGCCAACCATGATGCATTTGCGTGACTTCGCATCCAATTTCCTACGATGATCATCATGTATGTGGGCATATGCTATGCAACCAAATATGCGGAGATGCCCAATGCATGGCTTGTGTCCCATGAATGCTTCATAAGGAGTCATACCTTGTATCGGTTCGGTAGGAAGCCGATTAAGCAAGTAGTTAGCTGTAGCTATTGCTTCTGCCCAATACTGATTCGGAAGATGCTTTTCACTAAGCATTGCTCTAGCACTGTCTGCTAAAGTCCCATTCTTCCTTTCAGCTATTGCATTTTGCTGAGGAGTATCTGCACATGTGAATTGTCTTTGAATGCCATGATTTTTGCAAAAGTTCATGAATGCTAAAGACATGTATTCACCTCCTCTGTTTGATCTCATGACCTTGATCTTTCTGCTTGTTTGGTTTTCTACCATGGCTTTGAATTCTTGAAATCTGGCAAACACTTCAGATTTCTCTTTCAGAAAGTAGACCCAACAATATCTGCTGTAGTCGTCGATGAAGGTCAAGTAATAAAGTGAACCATTGATGCTGCAGGTCTGGGCATAACCCCATACATCTGTATGAATCAAATCAAGAATACCTCGTGCACGAGAGGTACTTCTAACAAAGTTGGTTCGCTTTTGTTTGCCAAAGCAGCATGCTTCACAAACCTTTCCAAGAAACTGTAGCTTCGGAATCCCAATTGCCATATTCTGATTCCTTAGATCTAACAAGTACTTGAAGTTGACATGACCATATCTCTTGTGCCATTTTGCGGATAGTGGCATTTGTTGCATTTGAGCTGACATGGCATGCTTATCTGGTACTGTAGCTAGCATCCTGTATAAGCGTCCTTCCTTGACACCTTTTGCTACTAGCTGACCTCTTTTGGATTTGTCTCTGATAGTGCATTCATCACCATCGAAGATGACTTTGTAGTTGTGTTCCGTCATTTGACCTACTGACAAAAGGTTCTTGCTAAGCTTCGGAACATAGAGCACATCTTTGACTAATCCTTTTATACCAGTGAAATTGTTCATAGGGATAACACCTGTCCCTTGAACCGGATTCGGTGTATTGTCTGCTGTGTAGATGACATTCTTTTGACCTTCTAATGGCTTCATTTCTGTGAACCATTCCTGATGATTTGTCATATGAGATGATGCACCGCTATCGATGTACCAAGGATCCTGTTCCACTTGGTCGACTTGATAGCTGAAATCCTCTTTGGGATTGAAATCAGTGTCTAGGTGCATTGTCTAGGTGCATTGTATCAGTCTGATGCAATTTTGCACTTGCAAGAAACATATTGCCATGTTCATTTGCAAAATGACTATGACTAGGATGTCCACCACGATGATTTCCTCTTCCTCGGGAATTCCCTCGGATTGACCGCCTTGGTCATACTGCTTCTTGCGGCAATCTCTTTCATAGTGTCCAAACTTGTGACAATAGTTGCATTGAATGTTTGACACATTGGTGGATGCATTCCCTCGTCCTTGGAATCTTCCTCGGTTGGAATGATTTCCTCTTTGTGCTGATTCTGATGTTGCTGAGGATGATGCTGATGCTGATGCTGATTTTGACTTTGTTGATGATGACCACTTTTCTGATACGATCTACCTCTGTTTCTACCTTTGCCTCTGCTTCTGTCTGAAGCTGTGAATGCCTGATCATTAGAATGACCTTTACGTGCTTGAATGGCCCGAGTCCTGAGTTCTTCACCAAGTAGAACTGACTGAAGTTCTTCTAGTGTTGGAATTTGCCGTTGGATGGCAATACTCTGGACTAGATTCTCATATCCTTCTCCTAGTCCATTCAGGATTACTTGAACCATTTCTGCGGGATTCATAGTCTCTCCTGCTGCTGCAAGTTGATTGTTGTAGTCTTTGATGCGGAGTACATAAGCATGACCGGTTTCACTGCTATTGCGGAAACTCTGGTTGATCTGGTTTCTCAGGGTGAGAATCCTGGATGTGTTCTTGGACTCGTAGAGAGCTGCGAACATATCCCATGCTTCTTTTGATGTCTTGACTATGTTGAGCTGTCCTAGCATGACATCTTGCACATTCTGCTTGATCAGGTGATAGGCATACTTGTCTTTCTTATCCCATTCTGCTTGAGCTCGGGCAATGGCAGGATCTACTACTGGTGCGGAAACTGTTTGTGTAGATGTAGATTCCAATGTAGATCCCGTTGCTGGTGCTGTGACAATAGATGGAGTAGAGCTACTGGTGGCTGGATCGGCCAATGGTCTAGGTATAGATCCATCGACATACTCCCATTTGTCCTGAAGCACAAGAATGGTCTCCATTCGGTATTTCCATGTACCGTAATTGGAGTTGTCTAACTTAGCAGATGCCTCCAAATTGAGGTTGCTAGTCGACATGGTGCAAACAATGTCCTCAAAAGTGTCCTGAAAAACTCTGTATGAATCAACTGCAAATACACTGAAGATGCCAAGTGAAATCTCTGTACCGTCGGTGAAGATAGAACTGCAGTATATAAGATCTGATCTGTGTTACAAGGCTTGTGGCAATGATGCCGGGAATAGCCAAGAGGCTTTACAAGGCTGAAAAATGATGTGCACGATGCCCTGAGATAGCCAAATAGGCTTTACAATGGTGGCATGTGTGTGTGAAATCAAGTGCTATCTGCCCACTGAATCAATCCGCAATGCCTCTGAACTCTGAAGTCTGCTCACTAAACTGATGAACGTACGGTTTCAGGTAATGTAATGATGTGAAATCGGATGTGAGCGTATGGATTGACTCCGAGTAGGTACTAGTCGGGAATTTCGGGCATGGCTTAGATTGGCAACTTGGGGAATTCAAAGCGTCCCCTCTATGGCGATCTAGTCTACTCTGATCTAGATCTAAACCAACCGTCGATCGATGAAAGAGCAGCAAATAATTCCTTTTTTTTGTTCTTTTTAAGTGCTGGGTCAGATGTGTCGATGTAGAGGCAAATGTGCGTGAAGGAAGTGGTCTTGTCGGCGAGGCTCAAATGTGAGTGTAACTTGCGCCGAAATGTGCGCGTGATGTAACGAGCGCGTAGAGCACGAAAAATCGAGCGACTTTCCTTTTTGGAGCACCCTCAAATTCTTCCTGGATCAAGAGATATGACTTGATCTAGGTGGAGGGGCAAAAGGAGTGCAAATGGTGCTCAATGATGATGTGTCACTGTGAGTCACATGCAGTGATGATGTGGCACTGTGCTTAGCAAGAGGTGTGCCAGTGAAGCTCTGTGCTGAGGTGGCAGGAGTGTGCACATTGTGCCTGGCAATGGACTGTGCCTGCAGGGGTCAGTGCTGACTGGGCTGCTGAGGTGGCAGTGCTAAGGTGGCACAGATGATGTCAGCAGGGTGATGTGGCACTGATGACATGGCCTGATAACGTGGCAGTGTTGACGTGGCAGTGCTGATGTGGCAGTGCTGACATGGCAGTGCTGACGTGGCATTGTTGATGTGGCAGTCGGTGATGACGTGGCAGTCGGTGATGATGTGGTAGTCGGTGATGTGTCAGTTGACGTGGCAAATAAGATGACGTTGCCACGTGGCACAATTGTGATCAAACCACCTAACTAGGGGTTGACTGAACCTTAGCCTGGTTAGGTCCTATCTGCCACGTGTTGCAAGGAGAGCCACCAGAATCTTTCGAAGATTCTGACGGAATCTTTGGGATTCCGTCCGCCTGCGGATTTCCGTCAATGGGCTGGAGGCATCGAAGCAGTCATTGTTGAGTCGGCCAATCGTTCGAGGGCTACTGCCGTTGGCTTGCTGGAGGCCGTTGGAGCCCGTGGAGGAGAGGCTAGCAAGAGGTCGTAGAGGTCGGTTGAGTCGACAGAGAGGCTAGGCGTGCTGCAGACATGGTGGAAGCTCGTTGGTGCAGTTGTGGAGAAGCTCGTTGAAGAAGCGTTGTGGAGAAAAGTCGGCCGTCCGTCGTTCGGGACAGAAGGCTAGGAGTCGCAGGAGCTTCGGAAGGTGTTGCGGAGCGGTGTGTAAGCAGAAGGCACAAGGCGAGTGACTGAAGTCCCGGAGTCCACTATCACTCCTCCGTTACCGCTCGGCTATATAGAGAAATCGGACGGGGTAAGAGAGAGCGCAGAGCCTCCTACACTGATCCCTTCCAGCCCCACATAATAGAAAGTCCTCAGTCTGGCATTTTTTAGGAGAGGCGTGAGCTTAGCCCCTCCAGGCACGGCCCCAGCGCCAAAAATCAGAGCGCTAGCACCACCCGTTAATCGATCAGCTAAACAATAAGAGGAATCTGACTTGATTTGTGAAGGGAAGGAAAGCTTTCCAGCTCCCAGGCCCAGCAGACCTGAAGCTCCAACAAACAAGCCTTCGTTGTCGTGACCGCAACCGATGCCTACATTCCTCACCTTGTTCGCGCCGAAGGTGAACGTTTCCAGTGCAATCAGTGCCTGTATCAGGTATCATATGGTGATGGTTCCTTCACCGTGGGGTGCGCTGTTGGAGTCGCCACTGCTGCTGCTCGTTGGTCGGTCGGTTGGAGCTCTATTGAGAGGCTATGAGTGGCTATGGAGAAGGAGCCGTGCGTGCGAGCTGATGGAGCTGTTGGGATGCTCGAGTGAAAGCCTTTGTTTGTTGGTGTCGTTGGAGGCGCCTTATAGAAGACTGTGGGCTGTTGTTTGTTGTTGATGGAGCACAGGCCAGCGATGGAGCTTGGAGCTTCGCTATCGCTAACGATGGAGGCTGTGGAGAGCCGTTTGGTGCTTGCAAAAGCTTGGTTTAGGATACTAACCTTTCACTCAAAAAAAACTCTCAACGTGGAAAGAAGCTATCTCTTTCTCTCCCCATAGGAGAAGAATCAAATCTCTCTCTTTCCTCTCAAAACTAGTAGAGCTTCGGCTCTTTCTCTCAAACAATAGGATGTCTATTTTCTCTATTTTCTCCTTATCTATCTCTCATAAGGATACACTCGAAGAACTCTTTCACATGATTCTCTTGCAGAGATCACTCACAATCTCTCTTGCTTTCAATCAAGGAAGTCTTTCAAGAACAATGACGGAAATTTCTTTCAATGGACGGAAATTCTCTCAACGGAAGTGAAGGGAAAAAAAATCTCACAATCACTCAAGAGAACTCTCAATCTCACAATCTCTCTCACACTCTCAAGAATCACAATGTCTCAACGGAAGACAAGGAAGCTCTGATACCATGACAAAATATGAAGAGGGGAGAGGAGAAGAGTGGAGATGAGGAGAGAGGGCACAGCTAGAGAGCACACCACAAATGACTAACTGTACATGACTAACTGTACACTAGAATTAGTTGAAAAAATAGAATATATACAAACCCTTTTAGGGTTAGGGTTAGGGGATCTAACCCTTTCCTTTATAGCACTCTATAAGGTTAGTGCTATGCACATATGATCACGTGATGGTGCTATGCACACATGATCACATGATGTTGAGCGTGAACTCTCAATAGGCCTAATGTTGAGATATCGAGCTCCACTCGTGACATGCCAGGGTGACCGTTGTGCATTTATGTCACCGACTTGTTAGCTGCAGATGCGGTTGGTACACACTGCCCACGAATAATAGCTGGATGACAACTATCCTTATCTACTATAGTTTGTGGCTCAGTTAGTATGCCACATTAGTTAGTTGAGTTTGGTTTTGAGACCCACATATAGGGTTCTTCTATTTCTTTGTACTAGAGTTCTTTTGGATTTCACAACTAAGACAGCCTCCACCTGTGTGTGTATTCCCCCATTGTGTATGTGAGAAAGCCGCAAGTGAGACTCCTTCCCCCTCTCCCACTATCTTCACTTGGTATGAGAGCCTTGTTCGTGGTAAGGAGATCAAGAAAGCAAACGAAGTTCACGGTGTCTTGGTAAGAGGACCAGTGTTGCTTTCCTATTTCGAGTTTGGGAGCTAATCTCTACAGGTAGCATAGCTAGAAGTGCGAGAGTGCACTGTCTCAGATTGAGATGCCCTTCGCGGTGTGGCAAGAGTGCAGTATATGCTGCGGGCCATTTCGGGGCCCCTTTTGAAGGCAGAAGTTCTTCGCAGGCACTCAGAAAAAGGCCTTGTTTTTTCTGTGCGACCACTGCTCGCGGTTGGTCGGTGAAAAGTTGCCACAGAAATTGCATCGTATGCCTGTGTGCAAAGATATTGGGAGTTGTAGAATCATGCTTATTGCTTGTTGATGCAAATTGTCACTAGGAAGTGACTGTGTGGTCAAATACCACTTTCGTCAGTTTTGGAGATCTGCCTGTGTGAGGCAGAAGCTGTGTTTTTTGCAGTGACATAATATTTTGCAGTGTTTTGTAATGGCGTCTGATTCTCTTTCACAGATTGTCACAGAAAAGCTTGACAAGAACAACTTCCAGGCATGGAAGTTTAGAATGACGAATTTCCTTATGGGAAAAGGCTATTGCGAGTTCATTGCAGGAAATGAAGAAGAACTAGTTCTTCCTAATGTTCCCAATCAACAGGAAATGCAAGCATTTAAAGGATGGCATGAGAGAGCCACGAAAGTTATGTACTAGCTGTCTATCAGTATTTTTGATTCTATGATTGTGCATATTCAAGATGCAAGTACACTAAAGGAGGCATGGGATACTTTGGCCAAAATGTACAGCACAAATACACAAGCCAGGAAAATGCAGCTCAAACAGGAGTTGCACAATGTGCAGAGAGAAAATTTGAGCATCAATGACTACCACATGAAGGTGAAGAAAATTGCAGATGCACTTGCTTCCATTGGGTCGCCAGTGGAAGATAATGATCTAGTTTCTGTGACCTTGAATGGTCTAGGAAAGGATTATGCACAGTTCCAGACATCCATTGCCGTCCGTGAAAAATTTCCTGATTTTGAAGAGTTGTTTGCTCTTCTAATTTCTGAAGAGCAAAGAAATGGGGGTGCATCTTCTTCAGGAGGAGCTTCAAAAGAAATTGTCTTCTACTCAAATGCTGGAAGAGGTAGAGGCAGAGGTAGAGGAGGCCAATCCACAGGCCATGGTAGAAATCAAAATATGCAGCAAACTCAAGAAAACTAGTCCTATGCAGGAGGACGTGGTAACTCTAGAGGCAGGGGGAGCCAAAGAGGCCATGGTGGATGGCAGAGAGGCCAAAATGCAAACAGCAATGTTGAATGCTACTACTGTGGTAAAATGGGTCATATGGCTAAGGACTGCTACAAAAAGCAGAATGACATTATGAATGGAAAATTGCAGCAAGGCAATTATGCATCTTCCAGTAGACAGGGTGATGACCGAAATGAGCATCTATTTATGGTGCAGCATATGACCAATTCTGTGACAAGTGCAAAAGAATGAAATGATGTGTGGTATGTTGACTCAGGTGCATCAAACCACATGACAGGTCATGCAGAATGAATGCAGAATGCAAGGAAAATGGAAAAACCAGGATTTGTGGAGGCTGGTGATGATACTGCACATCCTATTGTGCAGATTCGTAAAATTCCTTTGTCTATGTAGGATGGGAAAAAGAAATAACTATCTGATGTATTTCATGTCCCGAACATCACCAAGAACCTGGTTTCTGTTGGTCAAATGGTTGAGCAGGGCTTGCAGGTCAGATTTAATCCTCATGGATGCTTTGTTGAGGATATGAAAAATAACAGTCGCTTGATAGCAAAAGGAAAGAAGAAGGGCAGGATGTTTACGTTGGATGTGGACATGCCTGAATTGAGTGCAGCAATGTTTGCACATGGGACCAGTGTAGTTGTAGATATTGATATCTGGCACAAATGCATTGGTCATGTTAATATACAGTGACTTAAATCAATGCAAGCCCAAAATATTGTTGCAGCATTGCCTAAATTCAAGGTTGCAGAAATGCACAAGGTTTGTGAAGCCTGTCAATTTGGGAAACAGGCAAGGAAACCATTTCCTAGGCATGTTCAAGAGAGTAAAAAGCCATTGGAATTAATCCACTCTGATGTGTGGACTACTAAAGCTGCATCTATTGGAGGCTGTCACTAATTTGTCACTTTTATTGATGACTTCAGCAGAAAACTTTGGGTGTATTTTATGAAAAAGCAAAGTGAAGTGTTTGGGCACTTCAAAGCTTTTAAAGCTATGGTTGTAAAAGAAACAAGCCTGCAAATAAAATGCCTAAGGTTAGATGGAGGGGGAGAGTACCTCTCAAATGAGTTTGCAAGGTTCCTGCAGGAGCATGGCATAAAGCAGCAATATTCATGCAGTCATATCCCACAGCAAAATGGACTTGTAGAAAGGAAGAATAGGCATATTGGAGAGGTATCTCGGGCCATGCTAAATGAAAAAGATCTACCAGATTATTATTGGGCTGAGGCAGTTGCTACAGCAGTTTACATAATGAACAGGACTCCCACTGTAGTAATACATGGCATGACGCCAGAGGAGATGTATACTGGTAGGAAACCAGACATTTCTCATTTGAAAATTTTTGGTTGCATTGCCTATGTTCATGTGCCAGATGAGTTGAGGTCCAAGTTGGATCCAAAAGCTGAGAAGTGCATCTTTATTGGTTATTCTCTGTAGCAAAAAGGGTATAGATGCTATAACCCTTCTACTCGTAAGTTTACAATGAGCAGAGATGCTGTTTTTGATGAGATGAGCAGCTGGTATAAACCAGTAAATGTGATGATTGATGTAGATGCACAAAATGGTAATGCTGCACAGAATTCAATGCAGCAGTCACAAAATATCAGTGGACCTGTAGTGTCCTCTAGCAGTGGTTCACATACTTTGCCATGGACAGGTAGATTGAGATCAGGAGAATCTCCTCAAAGCAATGCAGATAGTGGTACATAGGTATCATGAAAAGGAAAAGAGAAGGTAGATCAGCCCATGTTTGATGTGAATGCAGGTCACTCTTATGTGGATGGTGAATCCAGTGGCTCAGAACAGAGCATTGATGATGAGTTGGGTATTCCTTCTATTTTTACACCTAGAGTAAGGAAGACCAGGGATATTTTGAGAGCACCTGGAAGTGAGCCTATTTTGCACAGGTCTACTAGAGCTAGGTATCCTATGGATAGGTTGAAATATGATTGATTTATAGCCATTCACTATGCCTATATGGTCAAAGTGATACAGGAACTAGAACCCACTTCTTTTGAGCAAGCCATGGGAAATGAAAAATGGGAGAAAGCCAAGGATGAAGAAATGGATGCCTTGGAAGCCAATGCTACATGGGAATTGGTGCCTTTGCCTAAAAACAAGAATGCAATTGGCTGTAAGTGGGTTTACAAGATCAAGCACAATGCAGATGGTTCTGTGAATAGATACAAGGCAAGATTAGCTGTCAAGGGGTGTGCACAGACATATGGCATTGATTATGAAGAAACAGTCAGTTCGGTTGCAAGGATGGCAACTATCAGAGTAGTCATTGCTATGGCTGCATTAAAGGGATGGTCTTTACATCAGATGGATGTAAAGAATGCCTTCTTGCATGGTGATTTGCAAGAAGAGGTCTTTATGGAGCAGCCAGCAGGTTATGTTCATGCTATTCATTCTGAGTTTGTTTGCAGGTTGAAGAAAGCCTTGTATGGCTTGAAGCAAGCACCTAGAGCATGGTCTGACAAGATAGGACATTATCTTGTCACTATTGGTTTTCAGATTTCCAAGGCAGATTTCTCACTCTATGTGAGAAAAGCAGAGAAAGGGATTATGCTGCTTGTCATTTATGTTGATGATTTGATCATCACAGGTGATAGTGATGAAGATATCCTTCATGTGAAAATGCTATTGAAGCAGAAGTTTGAGATGAAGGATTTGGGAGAGCTACGTTATTTCTTGGGCATTGAGGTGATTAGATCACCAAGTGGGATACAGCTCTTGCAGAGGCAGTATGGATTGGACATGCTGTCCAAATATGGGATGACAGGCTGCAAGCCTATTTCAGTTCTTTTGGAACAGAATGTGAAGCTAAGTACAGATGCAGGTGAGCTTCTGGAAGACCCTACTATGTACAGATGCATAGTAGGAAGTTTGATTTATATGACTATTACCAGGCCAGATTTAAGCTATGTTGTTGGATTGGTAAGTCAGTTTATGCAGACTCCAAGGAAACCGCATTTGGATGCGGCTAGACGCATACTCAGGTATGTGAAGTCCACATTGCAGTATGGACTATTTTATGAGGCTGGGGTTCAGATACAGTTGCATGGATACACTGATGCAACACAAGAGCGGGTAAGAAACGGAAAGGCAATTTACTTAAAAGATAATTTATTACTTGAATCTCAAATTCAATTTAATAAAACTATGAAAAGACAATTATTCATTTAAGACAATTATGCAAAGACAATTAATTACTTAAGACAATTTATATCCAAGAGAGTTTTCATCTATAAAAAATATCGCAAAAATAGGATTGTTAAACAAGAGTTTTCATATACAAAAAATATTAAAAAAATAGTATTGTTGAGCAAAATTTTTCTCCGACAGAGACATTCTCTAAAAATACCAAGATAGAGGAGGAGGTCTACTGCTCTACATTACTATCCGAGGTACTTTCCTCCTCCTCACCGCTAGATGGATCACTTGGGACCTCATCTTCCATTTCTTTTAATATATAATCATACTCTTCTTGGACTATGTACTCGCAATCCAAGTTATAGTTTCATCCTTGGTATATTCACGGTCATAGTGGTCTCTCTAAAGCTTACAAAGATCCCATACCTTGTTTTGTGCCTACCTCAATCTTCCATGCTCCATGTGCGATCGGTCATGACCCCACCCACGTGCATGCAATTTGACGTTATACTTCACCTAGTCTGTATCATATGCAATCTTCTCTGCTACATGTGATAGCAAAGTTTGGATGTCCCGAATCATTGCAACGTGGGAAACCAAGTTGGGGTTTTTGGAAGATTGTAGTAGAGGAGGGCATTCCATTTAGAATTTTTTTGAAAGAAAAGAACCAAAAATGGCTAAGGAGCAAAAGGAAAAAGAGGTGGAGGATAAGAAGAAGAAGAGAGATGACAAAGGGGAGGGCATCACTTCATCGAAGAAACCATGAAGAATATCCTTATAGTTTATAAAGTACTCCGAATCTTAGCCTCCAAAAGAGAGGAAAAGAGAGGAGGAAAGAGAGGAAAAGAGAGGAGGAAAAGAGGCAAGGAAAGAGAGGAAAAGAGAGGTAAAAAGAGAGGGGAAAATAGAGGAAAAGAGAGAATGAAAGAGAGGATGAAAGAGAGAAGGAAAAGAGACAGGAAGAGAGGATGAAAGAGAAGAAAAGAGAGAAGGAAAGAGAGGAAAAGAGAGAAGGAAAGAGAGAAGGAAAGGAGAGGAAAAGAGAGGAAAAGAGAGAACGAAAGAGAGGAGGAAAAGAGAGAAGGAAAAAGAGGAAAAGAGAGAATGAAAGAGAGAAGGAAAAGAGAGGAAAAGAGAAGGAAAAGAGGGAGGAAAAGAGGGGAGGAAAAGAGAAGGAAAAGATAGAAGGAAAGACAGGAAAAGAGAGGCAAAAAGAGAGAAGGAAAGAGAGGAAAAGAGAGAAGGAAAGAGAGAAGGAAAAGAGAGGAAAAGAGAGGATGAAAGAGAGGAGGAAAAGAGAGGAAAGGAGAAGGAAAAGAGAGAAGGAAAGAGCAGAGGAAAAGAGACGGAAAAGAGAGAAGGAAAGAGCGGAGGAAAAGAGAAGGAAAAGAGAGAAGGAAAGAGAAGAAATGAGAGATGGAAAGAGAGGAAAAGAGAGGGGAAAAGAGAGAAAAAGAGAGAAGGAAAGAGAGGAAAGGAGACAAAGGAGAGGAGAAAAGAGGGGAAAAGAGAGGGGAGGAGAGGAAAAGAGAGAAAAAGAGAGGAAAAGAGAAGGAAAAGAGAGAAGGAAAGAGAGGAGGAAAAGAGAGGAAAAGAGAAGGAAAAGAGAGAAGGAAAGAGAGAAAAAGAGAGGAAAAAAGAGAGAAAAGGAGACAAAAAGAGAGAAGGAAAGAGAAGAAAATAGAGAAGGAAAGAGGGGAAAAGAGAGAAGGAAATAGAGGAGGAAAAGAGAGAAGGAAAAGAGAGGAAAATAGAGGAAAATAGAGGAAAAGAGAGAATGAAAGAGAGGAGGAAAAGAGAGAAGGAAAGAGAGGAAAAGAGAGAAGGAAAGAGAGGAAAAGAGAGGAAAAGAGAGAATGAAAGATAGGAGGAAAAGAGAAGGAAAGAGAGAAGGGAAAGAGAGAAGGAAAGAGAGAAGGAAAAGAGAGAAGGACAGAGAGGAAAAGAGAGGGAAAAAGAGAGGAAGGAGAGGAAAAAAGAGGGGAAAAGAGAAGGGAGAAGAGAGGAAAAGAGAGAAGAGAAGAGAGGAGAAAAGAGGGGAGAAGAGAGAAGAGAAGAGAGGGAAAAGAGGGAGGAAAAAGAGAGGAGAAGAGAGAGGAGAAAAGAGGGGAAAAGACAGGAAGAGAGAGGAAAAGAGAGAAGAGAAGAGAGGGGAAAGAGGGAGGAAAAAGAGAGGAGAAGAGAGAGGAAGGAGAGGAAATAAGAGAGGGGAGAAGAGAGGAGAAGAGGGAAGAAGAGAAAAAAAGAGTTTCTATGCCCATCACTATAGCCAGTGTTTAAGGCGCTAGTTGCAAGCCAATGCAATCATGAAAATCAAAATAGGAAAAGAGGAGAAGCACTTTCTTACCTAGAAATGACGTGTCCTAGCACCGGATAATCCCACTCGGAAGAGGAGGTGTTTCGTGTCCTAGCCCTATAAAAGAGAGGAAACATACCATCTGAAGAAAACTAATTAGTGAAAGACAATAGGTATAGCTTATGATTGTTTTTTGTGTATTGTTTCTTCCTTTAAAGAAATAAAAGGAAAGGAAAGGAGGAGAGAAAATTTAGAAAAAGAAAGGGAAAGTGAAAGTAGAGGAAGGGAAAGTAGAGAAATACCACAAAAAGAATACAAGATGAGAGTACACAAATATTTGTGGGCTCTTATGTAGCAGTTTGTAATTGCGGCCTCTCTTAGATGTGTTTTTTGTACCAAAAAGCTCTGACTACTACATCCCACTTCTCATAGGTTGTTCCCCCATTATCCTTAAATGCTTCCTCAACCTTGTGCTTAGGTTTTGTGCACTGCAATAGAAAATATGGGTCATCTTCCTCATTCTCCCTTGTTACGTTAGCCATAATCTCGGTATAGTCTGGTGAGGTTATGGTGAAGCGGGAAACCAGAGGGCTCAATGGTGCTTGCACTAATATGGAGTGCAGGGTTAAGGCCTAAAGGGCAGTAAGGTACTAAGGTCCTATATGGACACGTGGCACTCAGGTGGGCTCCAAGTAGCAAGCACTGGGTTTAGGGGAGATTCCAGAGAGAGCCTCCACAAAAGGAAGAAAAGAGAAGGAACTCAAAGAGAGTTCATGAACGTAGGCAAGAGGGGGCACTTTGGAATTGAGGTTGGTTGGAGAATCATTGATGAGCCTTTTTTTGTGGTCTCGTATCATTGGTATCAGAGCATAAGGTTCAATGACAAATGAAAGGATGAAGATGGAAGTAGAAGCTTGAGCGTTGCCCGAGAGTCGAAATCACTATCAGAGGCTATAGAGTGATTAATTGCATCATCATAGTCAGCTACTGGGAGTTAAGAGACTAGACTGCCATCTTCAATAGCCTGCGAATCGAGTCGAAGGCATTGAAACTAAGGCGTGTCACTTATGAAGATGGGGTGTGTGCAAACTAAGGCATGTCAAGCTGTCAGCTTTGTTGTTGCGCTACAGCCTACTAGTACTTAGATTCTCTAAGGACTTGCAAATTGTTGCGTAGCAAATTTGTCACTTGTATATCGGGCGACTTGTTGCCTACATATAGAAGGAAGGACTCAAAGGCGCTATGATTTATTAGAGATAGTAGACTTACAGAGAGTCAAGAATGGGGCGTGCATCATAACTTCTACCAAAGCAATCAAAGAAGAGAATGGGGCATGCATTGCAACCTTCAATCAAAGCTTTCGACAATAACTCCCATGTGCATACATAGAGTATAGAGAAATTCATTTAGAGCCATGTCATTTAAAAGTTCCCAAACATTTGAAAAAAGCCACCTCACTCTTCTTCTTTTTTACCCCTCTCATCTCTAAGATTCATTTTTCCACCACCAAGGACTAAAGAGCCATTTTATCTTTCCTAAAGGCCCCTAACTCTCCCAATCTCCTTAGCCTCACCAAATTCAAAGAAAAAGATTGAAGTGAGGACTTTGAGATAGAAGAAAGCGAAAGAGGCTGCGATTAAAAGATGATTTTAGGGATCGAGTTTGAGGAAAGCGAAGACGATATCTGCAATTAAAGAAAAGCGAGTCCGTAAATCAAAGAAAGTGAGATGACTTCGAGGACAAATCCAATGCCTCGAACAAATACCAAGGAAGTGGGCATCGCATTTTTCTCTCTGACATAAAATTTCTAGAAAATACACGTCTTTAAAATGACAACTCTAGAAAGGAATGATATGATTAGGGAGGCTAAGCAAAGGGCTAGAAAGGGAAAAGCAATCTTTGGAGAGGAACCACAAGAGGAGGTACAAACTAAAACTCAAGAGAATAACATGGAAATGGAGGACATAGGCTACGGTGATTATGGAATTCTATATACGGAATTCACTAAGCTTGAAACTCGAATGCAAAATATAGAAACACAACTAGGAGTTATCAGCAGTGATACACTGAAAACCCTAGCTGAAGCTATAACTAAGACAATTCTCAATCGGTAACGATTACTGAAAAATCACTGATTCCTCCTTATCAAGTTGAGAGGTCCACCTCTCGACTTAAAGAAACCTCGAACATCCTTAAGGACTTAGAACCACCAATTTTCAATGGGGAAGAAAAGGAGCATAATAAAGATGTGATTAATATGTTCTTGCAAAAGTGGCAAGACTTCCATTGACTTAGGAATACACCTCCTGGAAATCAAGTTGTGGAAGCAAGTCTTTCCCTTGGAAATAAAGCCTATAAATGAACTCTTTTAGGAAGGCTTATTCAAACTCAGTCCACTACCTAGGAATTCTTTCACTTTCATGGAGGCTCACGGAAAATGAATTAGAAAGAGCATGGGAGGCTTGGGATAATTGTACTATGGATAAAAATTCTCTAGTCTAATACATAGCGAACTACAGGGAGGCTGTTCTTAAGCTGAAGGGAATTGATGAATTCCAAAAAATAAGGGGTTTCGTGAGAGGTCTCAAAGACATAAGGTTAAGGTGAAAAGAAATTCTCCTAAAACCTTTGAGGAAGCCATTAAGGATGCCCAAATATACGATGATACGACGGGGAAATTCAGAGTTGGAACTTCAAAGCAAACATATTTTGTTCCAAAGTTCAACAAATTTCCCAATTTTAAAAGGAAGGGGCACTTTAAAAAGGAGGTTCCTCAGGCACCATCGAAGAAACCTCAAACACAAAATTATCCTCTCTTGAAGAAAGAGGATTATGAAAGGGCGAGGCAAGAAAATATTTGCTTCAAATGTTTGGGCAAAGACCATGCTACTTAAAACTGCCCTAAAAATAAACAAGCCAGAGCTAAAGCCCCAAATAGATCTCCACAAAAACAATTACATGTAGTGCAAGTGTTGCCGCTTAATGGTATTGAAAAGTACACTGAGGTAGAGGTCACACATGAGGATAGCACCCACATGTGCCGTCTATAATCGGCAATGTGGTAGCCAACCTTTGGTCCTCATGATTTAATGAGGATGCATGGAAAAATTAAGGGGAGTAAGAGTGATGGTCGATGATAGTGCAACACATAATTTCTTAAACTACTCGTTAGTTAAAAAATTAAAATTTCTTGAGAGTCCCAGTGCCCATAAATATGTGGTCTCTTTGGTGAAGGGCAGTCATAAAAAAGTTTGGGACACCATGATACATGGTGTAGAGATGGATATTCAAGGTTATCAGGATGCCTTGGATTTCCAAATCATGCATCTCTATCAAACAGATGTAGTGCTTGGTTGAGAATGACTATATAGTCTTGGGCAAAACTTACATCGAAGTTATCTTAATAATTCCATTATGTTTGAAAAAGAGTGTAGACTCTTCCAAATTCAAGGAGAACATGATGTGCCTAACTCTCCTCTTATTTATTCGATGGAATTGGAATGACTACTACACCAAGAATGCGAGGTATATCTCTGTGAACTTACTTTTATTGGTAATTTTATGTCTTTTGCATCAGAAAGAAGTAACGTTGTTTTTGGTAATGTTAGAAAGTATAAATCTTCTTTCGATGATTTAATGTTTGAATTTAAAGATGTTTTTCCATTTGATTTACTTGATGGTTTACCTCCTTTGAGAGAAGTAGATCATAAAATAGATTTAATTCCTGGATCTACCCCTGTTTGTAAACCCCCATATAGGCTTAGTCAAATGGAGGAACACGAGGTTGAAAGATAGAAATGGAATATCTTAGGAAGGGCCAAATCCAACCAAGTAGCTCACCTTAGTCTGCACCAGTTTTAGTGGTAATTAAAAAGGATGGTACTATGCATTTATGCATAGATTACCAAGCACTAAATAAAATCACCATAAAAAATAAGTATCTTATGTTTGGCATTGATGAGCTCTTTGATCAATTGCACGGGGCAAAATACTTTACTAAAATTGATTTAAGATCACGATATCACCAAGTACGAATTAGGAAGAGGATGACATCATTTCATACTAGGTATGGGCATTATCAATTTAAAGCAATGCCATTTGGATTAACAAATGCTTTAACAACTTACATGAAACTTATGAATAGTGTCTTAAAACCATATCTAGGGAAATTTGCTGTAGTATTTTTAGATGATATCCTTATTTATAGTAAGACTAGGAAAAAGCATTTGGAACATTTGCAAAAAGTGTTCCAACTGCTTAGAGATAATTCACTCTTTGCTAAAGAATCCAAATGTGAATTCTTTACAAAAGAAGTACTGAAATACTTGGGACATATAATATCCCAAGAAGGGGTTCGTATGGACCTTGACAAAGTAAGGGCCATATTGGAATGGCCACATCCTACAAATCTAGAAGAATAACATATATTCTTAGATTTGTAAGGATTCTATAGGAGATTCAATCTAGGATTATTCTAGGATTGCTGTTCCGATGATGGACTAGCTTAAGGGAAAGGGAAGCACCTTCATATGGGATGAACCTCAAAAGAGAAGTTTTGAAAAATTAAAAGTTGCTATAGCAGAAGCTCCTGTCTTAAAAGTAGTGGATCCCAATGAACCATTTGTGGTTGAGATAGATGCTAGTGATTTTGCTATTGGGATGGTACTTGCACAAAAAGGTCAATCAGTGGCTTTTGATAGCAAAATTTAGATCGTGCTCAATGGAATTACTTGGCATATGAGAAGGAATGCTATAGTCTATGCTTTAAAAAAGTGGAGGCACTACTTATACGGTGCAAAATTTGAGATCATCTTTGATCAGGAGAGCATTAAGTGGATTTGTAATCAGCTAGAGCTTACAGGTAGAAAAGCTAAATGGGCTGAGTTAATGCAAGAGTTTGACATACAATTGACATATAGGAATGGGAAGTTCAATGTGGAAGCAAACTCTCTTAGCCGAATGCCAATTGTTAATGAATTGAGATTTATTCAATTTCAGAATGATTTCCTAGAGTCCTTAAAGGGGAAATGTGAGTTTGATCCTCACTTCTCTGAAATATGGAAAGCAATTAGAAATAGGGATCCAACTAATCGAGAGGCTTTCACTGAGGAGTTGCATGGAAATGGTGACACACCACAAGTTGGTGATAAAGGACTCAAGTGGAAAAAATATACTATTGAAGATGGCTACTTGCTCTATAAGGGTAGAGTATATATGTGTCTCCGATAATAATGACATTAGGCACCAAATTCTTTTTGAATGTCATGATAGTCCAAGTGTTGGACACTCAGGAATTCATAAGACATACATGCTTCTGAAAAGACGATTCTTTTGGCCTACAATAGGTAAGGATGTCCAAGATTATGTATTGAAGTGCCAAAAATGCCAGGTCAATAAGGCTGACTGCCTTAAGGTAGGACGTCTCCTGCACCCATTGGAGATTCCATTTGGAAAATGGGAAAGCATCTCCATGGATTTCATTGCAAGATTACCTAGGACACAGAGGGGGCACAAATCTGTGTGAGTACTTATGGATCAGTTGACCAAGATGGCTCATTTTATTCGTGTCGGTGAAGATGTTAAAACTCCAAAATTATCTAGGGTATTTGTGGAGCATATCTATAGATTATATGGGCTACTAGCTAGTATCGTTAGTGATCCGGATAGTAAATTTAACAGCCATTTTTGGAGGGCTATGTTTAAGAGATTAGAAACTTCATTGAATACGAGCACCACGAGGGTCAATCAGATCATTGAGGATATGCTTCGAGCATATGTAAGTAAACAGAAAACTAATTGGGAACACTATCTGCCCATAGTAGAATTTGCATATAACAGTGCCAAACATTCAGCTATAGGTTTTAGTCCATTCATGATGATGCATATGTATGGATTTCAACCAAGAGCCCCACTAACAGTGGGACTCAAAAAAGAGAAGGTTCCAGTGGCCAAAGAATTTCTTGAGTATATGAATCAAATGCTTAAGTTAGCTAAAGATAGCATAAGAAGAGCTCAGGATAGAGCATGAAGTTATGCAAACCCCCACCATAGAAAGTTGGAGTTTAAAGTAAACACCTTAAGGTATGTGAACCTTCTGAATCAGGTAAATGTCCGAAGTTGTCTCCTAGGTATTGTGGACCATTCACAATACTTAAGAGGATTGGAGAACTTGCTTACAAATTAGCCTTACTTGAGGGATGTAGAGTACATCCAGTTTTAAATGGAAACTCCATTGTTTGTCCCTCCATTTGAACGTAGAGGGAAAACTTAAACTCGCTCCCATGTCTTCATAGTTGCAATGTTCTTACAATCGTCATGATCCCCTATGATGCACGCACTGCAAAAATAAGAAATTTTTCTTGTTTTAATCAGTTGGTTGTTTGAAAAGTCCCATACGTTATGTAGACCATGAACTCCTTTAATTTTCTTGCAATCGTGCTGGCTTCTCCTTTACACATCATCCACTTTCACTTCATGGGACACTCTGCGTACTACACTCTTCTTAAGGCTTTGTTTATTGTATGTTGAATGCACACCTATGGAGAGGTTGGATGTAAGCCATGTTACACCATCATGGGCATCATTGAGTTTTCTTGAGGGCATGTTAATTGTTGTCTAAATAGATCTTGCTTAATAACAACACCACATCCATCATGTTCACCCTTGCCACGGCTAGACCCAAAGAAATTCCACATCATGTCTAGACCGGTTAAGGATTTGAAGCTTGAGACAAATTAGAATCCACGGGCTGATTGAAATTGAGAGGCAGCACCATCTGACCACACCCAATGTTGTTTTATATTTTTTGCATGGGGATTTTCCTTTTTCAGCCATTCTGAATGCAGTAGAAAAGCATACTACACAGATAAGGTGTCATGTTCCCTATCATCTGAAATGTAGAAATGGTATGTGCATTGTACTAACTTGGAATCTGGTGAGTCAGCAAGCAAATTGGATCAGTCATAGAAAAATCAAGCAAATGAATATACATGATATGCACAAGAATTGTTATCTGCTTGTTGTACCAGTGAGGACTTTGTATCTCATCTTGTTCTTGAAATGAATAATTTTCAGCAAGATCCATGACAGAGACAATAGTGTCATGGGAAAAATTGGCAAGGCACGTCCTAAATTGCTTATCCTGTCAGTTGGTCGTGAAACTGTGAAGCACATACTTTGGGATGGATTGAGCCACGTGACCTATAAGCTCCCTCGGCTGAGTGCTCTTATGCGATAGTAGCCATCTATTTTTATCGGATCCTTCAACATTGACATTTTCAAGTCTCCTCCATTTTAGAGCAATTTGGTTGTGTTCCCTCATTTCATTTGAATAGACCTGAAATGTCTTCTTCTTTAGCTTCATATTGCAATGCTTGCATGTGCCACGAATGCATTCAATGTGGTGCCACTCACGGTCTCCCTTTGGCAAAACCACTGGCTCCCACAGAGACCTTAGGCTACAAAACTTGCTCTCCCTTGCAACACATGATGAGGATCCAGGTGGCCTACAGAATATTGTGCATTCATTGGGGAGACATGGGCGTTGATCCCCATGGAACAATGCTCCAACACAACCAGATCTCAAGTCATTCATAGCTTGCCTGGCCAGATCAAAGTCTAGGTGTGTTTTGCTACAACGAAAATTCCTATTTTTGAGTTTACTGATGTACCAAGGCTTACAATGCTCAAAGCTCCTCTGCCCAATTGAAATATTAGGGTTGTGATCCATAAACTTGAGATACAACTCTGTCTGTTGACCCAACATGCGGGAACAACAGAACAATGAGCCCTCTTTAAATGGAACAACAGTATAGTTTGCCCCCCTTTTTGCACTACTAAAACAAAACAAAACACAGTACGTGCAAAAACGAAGTCTAATTAAAGTGAGAAAAGTAATTTTCAACCATTGTGTTGGTTTAGGACATTCACAATTTCAACTACCGGGTTGGTTTAAGATAGTCACAATTTTTGATCACCGGGCTGGTTTAGGACATGTTTAGGATAATAAACCACCCGGTTGGTTTACGACAATCACAATTTCAACTACTAGGCTGGTTTAGGACAATCACAATTTCAACCATCGGGCTGGTTTAGCTTGACAGTCTCAACTTCACATATTAGACAATAACAAGTATATTGCTTTTCATTTCTCAATTTCACAATTAGAAAATAACATTTCACAATTAGAAAATAACAATATTTGCTTTTCATTTTTGAATTTCACAATTTCAATCACCTTTCAATCAGTAAACTGATGTTTGTCTTGAACTAGCACTGGACTAGTTTAGGATAATCACATTAAGTTCAAGCCATATCGGTCTAGAAATTAAGGGTATATGACCTGAATAGTAGGAAATTAAATTTAACTAATCTAAGTACTAAGAAACATAGTAATTTCAGCCACTGGGACTATCAACAACTAATGTTTGTTCAACCACACTGGTTCAAGACAATCACATAACTGGTGATTGAGTTAAAGCAACCACGGTGGCATGATGTTCCAACCACCAAGCTGGTTTAGTAAAATAACAATATATTGCTTTTTTGATGCGAAATATATTACTGTTAAGTTTTGCTCAACCACATCACTAGGTTGATCAACAACTAATGTTTCTTCAACCACGCTAGTTCAGGACAATCACATAACTAGCGATTGATATGAACTAGCCATGGTTGCATGATATTCCAACCACCGAGCTAGTTTATTAAAATGAGATTAAAATAACAATATATTGCTTTTCTATTGTGAGATATATTGCTGTTAATTTTTGCTCAACCATGCCATCGGGTTGGTCAACAACTAATGTCTGTTCAACCAGACTGGTTTAGGACAATCACATAACCAGTGATTGAGTTGAACTAGCCTATGGTTGCATGCTATTCCAACCACCGGGCTAGTTTAGGATAATCAAATTTAGGACAATCACATAACCAGTGATTGAGTTGAACTAGCCTACGGTTGCATGATATTCCAACCACCGGGCTAGTTTAGGATAATCAAATTTAGTACAAGTCTGGTTTAAGAAATAAAACAAGAAAACTATCCCAAAGCTGAATCACAAACAAGACGCAAGGTGTTTGAGGAGCACATCATACACATGCTTGATACAACGCATGCCAATGGTGCCTAAACTAGCCTGGTCTGCTTTTTATAGATGTCCTTTTTATTTAGAGAAACTCTCGTATTTTCATGCCAAAACGTCATCACTGTAGCAATGACTTCCGCACTTAGGATGTCTCTCCTTTTCTTGCATTTTGTTGAAGCCCACAGACTTCTCGGAGTGGGATGATCATGCATTGCTTCTACTCTACGTCCAACTGCGCTGGAGCCACGTTGGTCGTTTTGATTGACAACATCTTCGACATTGTGCACCCAAGCCATTTCTCCTTTGTTTTAGGGGACACCAACATAGCTAATGTCACCCTCTTTGCAGCTAGTTGATCTAAGCTATGCACCCCTTTCACTTTCTATAGGCCATTTCTCAAGTTAGAGAGCATCGCGTCTTGGGTGTGCATCTCCTGAGGTGTTGGTAGGGTTGTGACTCAATGAACTTTAGGGTGTAGGCTAAAGCTTGTGAAGACTCGAGATTGGTATTCACATAAATGGCCTAATGTTGCTCCCTCGAATGCTCCCACCAATCATGACACCACAGCTCGTGGTCTTTTGCTCCAATGGCAATGATTGAATGCGTGCATCTACAACCGCCTCTTGCTGCTGCTCTACAAGGAGTCTTCTCTCTTCTTGTTGTCTCTCCCTTCACAAATGTTACAAATGTTGGGATAAGTGTGATCAAGGGCTTTCTCTATGGTGCATGTGTGCATCTAGGGGAGTCACATGTGTGTGTGTGTGTGTGTGTGTGTGTGTTGTAGAGGCACATCTAGTGCTATGATGTGTCTAGTGTGTGACCTAAGTGATGATGTAAGCCAAAGGCCCCCACATGGGAGCTTCCTTTGATTTAGACCAGTCCCACTGATGTAGGGGCTAATTGCCACTAATGTACGGAAGGTGCCTTTGATCTAAGCCACCTTCTCCCCATTTCTATAAGAGAGAGTCACCTCTCTCACAATCTTGAGTGAACAACATTTTTGGTTACATCTTGTGCTCTCACTCCTCTTCCAAGATGCATCTATTCTATCCCATGTGTTTCTACATTTGGTATTAGAGTAGGAATGCTCCTAGCTTGCCTAGCCTAGCCTAGCCTAAACCCTAGTTAGGTGCCACATCATCATCTCCTTCCTCAACTCCATCTTCCACCTTCCCTCACCAAAGTCGATTTTGGAAGTGAGATTTCTCTTCAAGCTTGCATTCTCAGCCTCTCATCTTTTAGGAGAGTCTTCCCAAGGCCAGGATGAATCTACAGAATGAGCTACACATGCTATCATGCCATTTTTGGGGCAGCATTGCTCCAGCATTGCCTCAGGAAGCTGCGTCGACCTTCTTCATGGTTCTCACTATGGAGGGCAACATTGTTAAATCCCTTTTAGAGGGAGCTGGGTGACATCACTACCTTGTTGCTCATTAAGTTTGAGCTCATTTGGAGCAAGATTTGGGTTGAATTTGTCAAAAATACAGTTCGGGGTTCTTCTACAGTGCTGGTTGACATGCTTATCATTTGCAAAATTCCTCTCTAAGGGAGAAGCCCTACATGTTTTCCTTCCTCCCCACTACAAAATCCCTTTGAGTTTCGGCCTCTACATGTTGATTTGGAGAAGATTTTTAAACTGCCTCTTTGGCCATGGAAGCTTGACCATGCTAGTCTAAGTTTGACTGGTAGTTTGACCAAGACTTGTTTTCAGTTTGCTATGTTCATTTTCTAGCATGTTCTTGGTCATATTTGCTTGGATATCTTGCATAAATGTTCTAACTAATTTCCTTATGCTTTGACATTTACGTAAGTCACATAGAGAAATCCAAGTCAAAGTATTCAAGTTGTCACCCTTTGAAGGATTATTTTTTATTGCTCATATTTCCTTGTAAGGCACTAGACATTGCCCTCAGGTAAGACGTTGCGGATGCGTCAATTTTACGAGCAAAAACCTATGAGTAGGTTTATCCGAGCGTGTTTTTCAAGAGATTTTTAAAAATGTTTTTCTTTAGGAAACATGGTTTTTACACTTTTATTTTCACTAGAACTAGATCCCTTTATCATAAAAATACACAGACTAGTCACTCATTCATTTTTACACAACATAATTTTCTTATTTAGAGACATCCCTTTGTACCCCTGTTATTACCTTAAAAAAGTGTTGATTCCTTTAAGAAACATTCCTCATAATCACTCTCAATGTAATAATACTATGCATATATAATTACTTATTAACACATTTATATCATATGGCAATATTTTTTTAGTGTTTTTATAGCATATTTATGGACATGTTTCTAAAGAAGTTTAAATTACTATAAATAAGTATTAACTTGGGCTTATATATCACTCTCATAAAATACATGTAATATTTAATACTATATATGAAAGGTTTTCCAAAATATAACTCCGTAGATGTGCTCAAATGGGGTGTTCCGATCAATTTGAGTGGTTGAATGACTATATTTGGACATTGGATATGAAAGTTATGTCACTTTTAAAAGTGTTGTCCAAGGTAGTTTCGCTAGCGAAACTACCTTGGGAGACTTGCTTCAAAGGGGTTTCGCTGGCGATTTATGCATAGTTGGAAGCTTTTTTTTTCCTTCGCTCGGACGCTCGGAAGATTTCGCTCAGAAAATGCTCATCCCCAGACATTGCCATGGAAGCTAAGACCTTTTCTGATAAGTTTGATGGAACTAGTTTCCATACTTGGCAAACAAAAGCTAAGTTTGTGCTTATGAAAAAGGGGATATGGAATATTGTGAATGGAAAGGAAAAGAAGCCTACAAAAGAAGAAGTTGATTGGTTGATCAAAGACAAGAAGTTCCTTGTTATCATTGCTTTGGGATTAAGTAACTCATACATTCACCACATTGATGGCTTTGAAACTTTACATGAAGCTCGGGATCATCTTCACATAGTATTTGGTGCATGACAGGGGAAATGCTTCAAATATATCTTGCTTATTAAGTTCCTTTGGCTACAATTGAAAAAGGGATTGTGTTATTCCATGAAGAACAACAACTCCAAAGAGAATGAAGCATTTCTTGTGAAGAAGGGCTACTTTAACAACAAAGCAAATCTGGCTGAAGGAAGAACTCAATCAACAAATGAAGAATCAAACTTTGTGGTAGAAGATAAAGACTATGCTTTTTGAGCACTTTGTCCTTTGAATTTTTGTTTATCATCACTTGGTCAAATTTTGAGATTCTCTACCAGGAGTAGTACTCCAAAAAGAATGTCATATGTTTTGTCTTTTGTAAATCACCTCTGGTCACCATATGATGTAGGCCATGTGATATGTGTTTTGTCTATCCCATTTTTGTGAACCTTGACCCTTGGGCACCTTTGCTAGCATGAGATCCTAGACATAGATTTATCCTTGACCACCATGAGATGGCCATGTGTGACCACCATGAGATGGCATGAGAAACTATGAGACTAGATGTATCCTTGACATTGCAAGAGGCAAACCGTTGAGGGGGGATATGTTGGGATAAGTGTGATCAAGGGCTTGCTCTATGGTGCATGTGGCATCTAGGGGAGTCACATTTGTATGTGTGTGTGTTGTAGAGGCACATCTAGTGCTATGATGTGTCTAGTGTGTGACCTAAGTGATGATGTAAGCCAAAGGCCCCACATGGGAGGTTCCTTTGATTTAGACCAGTCCCACTGATGTAGGGGCTAATTGCCACTAATGTACAGAAGGTGCCTTTGATCTAAGCCACCTTCTCCCCATTTCTATAAGCGAGAGTCACCTCTCTCACAATCTTGAGTGAACAACATTTTTGGTTACATCTTGTGCTCTCACTCCTCTTCCAAGATGCATCTATTCTATCCCATGTGTTTCTATAGCAAAAGCGTCTTCCGTTGCTGTTTTGATACCATGCCCATTGCTTTCCTTGACCCGTAATCTGTTCCAACTTGTGCCTTGATGAGGCTTTTTAGCTTTCCTATCTCGTAGCCTTTGTCTACTTCTCTTGCAACCCATAGCGAGCTGCATGTCGCCATTGATGCCATGGCCACAATCAGTCCAGAATAGATGCAAAGAAGCTAGATAGTGAGGAAAGCAAAGAATAGAAGACAACTTACCCAAAATAAGACAATGCGAAAGCAAAGTCTGCACAAGGTCACATCAAGGTGCATGCAGCGGGTTGTAGGGCATTTGTAGGGTGGGCAAGATTGTAGGTATTTAATCTTCTAGGATTTGATGGGCAGGAGTTGTGAAAATTTAAAATTCATGGGAGTAGCAAAATTTCAGACGTTGGTTTTCCCCCTTCCGGTGATACGCATAAGTAGAATTGGATATCCCAAATGTGGCCTCAAATGCTTCAAAACACAAATAGGCCAAAGGGCACCCTATCGGGTTTGATGCTGTGTATTATGAAATGCAATGATCTTTGGCATGTTTATGAGCCATATAGCAAGCAAATGCATGGAAAAAGAAACAACTCAAAATTGTAAATAATGTTGGATTTATTAAAAGATCTTTGCACATGCACAAATTGCACATTTTCAACTGCTTCCATTTTAGGGTGAATCTAGATACCAATACTAATAACCTCCTAACAAGTATCAATGTTTTAAGACCACCATGCAATAGTCCCACTCGTTTGGATTCCAAAATTTCAATCCGTTTTGGTTTTCAAACAAATAAAAAAAATTATGGAGCGTGCCCTCAAATGGGTGTGCATCACTTTAGCACAACATTGGAAGCCCGTTAATCCATGCCTAATGTTCTCATTTAGGTGTGTTCTTGGATTGATGAGAAGCTCACGTATTGTAAATTTGAATGATTACTTGGTTGCATGTATGCACAGAACATAATGTTGATGTTTTTGAATAAATTGCTATATTCTATAGTTTTCAAGATGCATGCTTCACATGCAACATAGCACTTGTAATGCTTTAACGGTCTCATTCCAAATTGTTATTCCATAATTTTTTAGTCTCATGTTCAAGTTTAGAATGTGTACTACAACTTAAAGATAAAGATTATCGAATTTCGTTGATCAATCCATAAGTTATGGGTCACGCAAGATATCTATATACAAAAAGTTCTGGATGGTAGCTTCAAATTTTCCATTGTAAAATGCAGCTCCAGTAAAGCAAGTTATTGGGCTACGTATGGCTGCTAACATTATATTGAAGGAATTGAGGCCTATGGCTGCTATCTATATATGGAAGTAATTTCGGGCTATGGCTGCTGCACAAAGATATCAAAGATTACTTCATGACGAGCTGCAGAACCTTGGTCTTGGCTATACGAGGGCCTCAAATTTTCACTTTTTTAAAGGTTCTCCACACCTTGGGTGGCCTACCTCAAACCACGAACATGAATTTCATCCAATTATTTGGTGCCAATGACATTGCCCTTTACATCCCGACATGTGTGAATCTTGTCTTCCCTCAAAGTTAATCTTCAAGGCTATGACCCTCATGACCATTTGATGACATAGCCAACTATCATGATCAATGGCTTGCGAGTCTTGCCCAATCTGGGCCGTTGATCATGATGCCAAAGTTTTTAAGGGGGGTTTTAAAATGTTATGAATATTTGGGCTATCGATTACTCGCACCCAAGTACCGAACTCGTGACCTGTAGCTCCATAGAGTAGAGTTTTAACCACCTACCCATCCAACGGTTCGTTACAAAAAATTAGTGTTATCATAGCCTCATCAAGGTCCGCAGTCGGTTAGAATTAAATCAGCCGTCTAATATCACCATCTCCATTGACCTACCTGTCACTGTCACCCTTGCAATCGAGGAAGCATGATGTGCCTTCATGAGATGCAGTAGCCTATCGCTTTCATTTTTAGGATGGCGCCTCCCGCAAACACACACACATATATATATATATATATATAGAGAGAGAGAGAGAGAGAGGAGAGAGAGAGAGAGAGAGAGGAGAGAGAGAGAGAGAGAGAGAGAGAGAGGAGTGACGGAGAGCAAGAGATATTAGAGAGAGAGAGAGAGAGAGAGAGAGAGAGAGAGAGAGAGAGAGAGGACCGAGAGGGCGATAGGGAGGGGGGAGAGAGAGAGAGAGAGAGAGAGAGAGAGAGAACTAGCACAATTTTGGGCTAGAGATAGAGGGCATAAATAATAATTTTTGTATATATATATATATATATATGTATATGTATATATATATATGTATATATATACATATATACAATAATAATTTCACCACTAATGAGGGGTCTTGAAACTTGAAATTTTAATTCTTTGAATTAAAGAATTTCTAAGATCCCACCTTGAGACCCGCTCCTAAGATCCCACCTTGAGACCTAGTGGAGCGGGTCTCTAGCCCTATGTAGCCCGTGGTAGACGGGTCTGGTTACTCGTCACTTGGAGGTTGTGACATGCGAGGTGCCAAAGATGCTGCTCCCTAACGTGGCAGCTCCCTAACAAGCTCATGCATCCCAAACGTCGCTTCGTTTCCTTGTGCCAACAGCCAAACATTCGACTTCCGCACAATCTTTTATCACCATCTTTCGCCCAATCTCTACTTGCATTATGGTTTTGTGCGCGACGCTTTCTGCCCACTCGCATAAACCTTACGTGTTGCTTTGCTCAATTAACATGGGCTGGGATGCTAGGATCTTTGTCCTCGCAATGTCTCCTCCCGACTTGGCTTGACACAGTCTCTGGCAGGGCACCTAGAACGGGATACAGTTTCTGACCACGCTTGAAGAAACCATGGCGCAGGCAAGGACGATACTTGCAGTTGTGAAGAACCCCGAGCAGATTCCAGGAACGGTACCGACATCCACATGGAGTCCTCTTGAGATGCGACCTTCTGCAATTGACGTGCCGTCGCGCCAGGTCTCGTTTTCGATTTCTTCTCATGGTAACGCCTGGTGATTCTCTCCACTCACTACGTTTATAGCCGATTTTTTTCACGGAGCTTGAACAAAAGAGCCACGACGTTCTCTCATATTTTGCGACCATTCTTTAACAGCAAAGAGTGCGATTGATCTCGCTCCACCGGTCCATCATTCGAGAGCGCTTAACAAGCTCCAGGGACTGCTTTCCGAAAATCATTACCTTCAACCATCATCAAGCTATGCAGAAGAAGAAAGAGGGAAGCTGAATACGGAAACAGAACTAGACGAAAGAGGTGGGAACTCCCCGTCGGAGGAAGGGAGATTTGCACAGGCTGGCGAAAATTCAAAGCGAATATCGCCTATGGCAGATGCTAGCCCTCCTTCCCCGAGGCAGGATGATCAATGGTCGTTGTCCAGAGATTCTGATACGGGATACAGACCTAGGAGATTGTCGTCATTCACAGAATCAGAGAGCGAATCTGAGTGGGAAGAGGAATCATCACGAGGTGACAACCATGCGGCCAATGAACCCCGATCTCGGCTCTCTAGACAACTCAGCGCTCGGGCAAAGTACGCGGCATGGAAAAGCCTGGCGAATTTCGCGAAATCAGAGGGCATGGATTTGCAGAAACAAGTTGAGGAGCAGAAAAGACGAAGATTAGCGCAGGATGATAATCAGCAGACGCAAGCAAAGACAGAACTGGAGGACATGCGGCGGCTGATCCAAGACCGACGGCGCAGTTCAGACGAGTACTTAATTCCTACAGAGTCAGAGAGAGATTGTTCACCTGAACCAAGATCGAGACGAGGAAGAATGTCTTCAGGATCCGATAACTCGCCCTCAAGGCGAGACTCCACATTCTTTGATCAACAAAAAGATCTGAAACTGCTGGTGGAAGACCCAGACAAAGCTCTACATTGGCTGCAAGGAGAAACAGAAAAGAATCGTAAAGGTATTGTGGTCTCGGAGGAGCGCATGCTAATTCTTTTACAGGCTATTGCCGATCGTGCCACGAAATCTGGCGTCCGAGATTCAATCACAAGCCTGCTGGAGGATTGGGTGCCCGCAGAGAAACTTAAGGAGGCTGAAAGGAGGACAAGCATAGCAGAGGAACAATTAAAATTGTATGAACCACTCTTACGAGAAGATACGACGGCTGACGGAGGCGAACAGCAGCGCATGAGTCTTACGAAAATCAAAACTCTTGAAAGGCATCTCATGCACATGAAGAAATTTACCGAGGATAAGCAGTCTGACCTGAAGAAGCAGCTTATTGACGCAGAAGCGAGATCGCGACGATCTCCAAATATTGCTCGCCAAAATATTTCGCCAGAGCAGCTGAAGAAGAGCATACAGGATCTTGACAATCACAAGAGACGAATAGTGCAACTTGAGGCTGCGTTTAATGATCTCGTACGCCTTCTCCGCAGCGAGCAGTCAAAGAGAAGCGAAGCAGAAAGTAAGGTTCAGCAAGTCAATTCTCAGCTCAAAAGACAAATGGCAACGACGCGCACAGAGAGGGTGCTGAATAAGCAACCAGCAAGATCGGCATCAGCACTTTCTGGTGGAACGCCCGAACCCTTGCAGGAGAGGCTGGTTGCCGGACAACAATCGCCTATCATATTCGGAAAACAGTCTGCTTTTGTGGAAGAACCGTCTAATCGCTTGGATCCTCCACGAGGCCGTCCTCCCGATCGCCGTAACCGCACGCCGGAAAGGCGTGGCGGGAGTAGAACTTCCAGAACTGGAACTATTACACCCTCCGAGACTCCCAGGAAACTAATGTACGACGACGCCCGGAGCCTAGAGCAAACTCTTGTTCGCGATCGCTCCCCGCTTGATCAGACGCTGAAATTGAGAACTTCAGAGCTCATTGCAGAGAGTCACGCGAAGGAGTTGGAGGAATATAGCAGATGGGATGGTTTGAAGAACTTGGAGGTTTATTCTGAGAAGAAGATAATCGCCACGAAAGAGGAGACTTCGGCTTGGGAGTACAGGAGCGCCCATTTCGACTCCAACAAAGATGCCGCTTCCATAGATCAGTGGGAATGGCTCGATTTCAAGTCCGTAACCAATATACCGATCAGCCGAAGAACAGCGAGTCCAAACAGATCCGAGGGCCTGCATGGGGAGCAGCGTGATTATCACATTGACGAATTTACCAATCGGATGTATCAGGAGAATGGACAAGCGAAAGATATTGGAGTTCTGAGTGTTGAGAATGATGACATAGCCCAGCCGTCAAAGAGAACGGTGCCCGACCTGGGGTACAGAGTCCAAACGCAAAAGATCAGCGAGACGGGCGACGATCCGAAGGGTGGAGAGAGCAAACAAGGATTTAAAGTGGAAAGCAGAGCAGAGACGAAATTTTCCGAAAGGATCGATGAAAACGCTGATGAATTGGCGAGGAAACGGGATGTAAGACGAGACGGGCAGCAGCAGCAGCAGGCGAGCAAGCCGATGAAGCGCTTCAAGAGCTTTCCTGGAGTTTCTACGAATCTGGTAGAGCAGTCGGGGGATCGAAAGGCAATGACAAACGAGCTGGGCCGGGGTGATGGAGGATTAAGGAAGTTGATCAAGCCTGAGGTGGAGATCTTGAAAGGGATGATGAAACCAGACGTCTGGATGGAGTCTGTGAACATGGAGGAATCAGAGGAAGCAAAAGGTGATTTGAAGATGGCAGAGACGGACGATCGGAAGAGAACAGAAGGTGGCGTTGTGATAACCCAAATGGAGACGAGAACCACAGAGCAGCAGGAACAGCATCAAATTAGGGCTGAAGAGCTTCTTCACGTTAGCCAGGGTGCCCGAATTAGCGATCAACTCCAAGGTACGATTGTGCCGTCGCTCGACGGAGTTGCGCAGGAAGATTACGACAGAGGCCAGCGCAGAAGAGCGGACAAGGTTGCCAAATACTCAAGAGTGACAGAATCGAGCAGTCGACTGCACGTGACGGATGGCAACGCGTCGACGGGAATGAGGTGGGAGGGGACGACGGAAATGGACGACACAATCCAAGTTTTGCCGCCGCTGGGAGCTCGGCCCACAACCAACACGGTGGATTGGGGCGATAAGAGGAAGATGAACGAAACAATGGTGAATGAATTGGGGCATCGATTGGGGGTGCATGAGGAGGTGATGAACAAGACGACGGAGCGCGATCAAATTAGGGTTCCGTCGGTGCGGGAGGAGGGGCATCAGATGGACGCAAGAAATGCAAAACAATCCGTCGAGGGACGGCAGCGGGGGCAGCAAATGGAGGGGATGAAGACGAAGGTGGACGCGAACGACAATATGTGGAGTATGTCGACAGAAGTCGAGGAAGAGAGCAGGGTTGCATTGACGGACAAAATTAGGGCTCCAGAATTGCTGCATGGGAAGCCGGAAATGGAGGATGAGATGACGTACAAAACTAGGGTTACGGCAGTGGTTGATGGCGAAACGAGTACGTCGCTGGAAGACGTGACTCGCAGGCTGAGCGCCCTTGAGATCACACAGGAAGCTCACCTGCTTGCCGGCCAACTGAAGCACCGCATCCGTCTTTTTCTGCTCCAGCTCTTGCTCTTCGCCTTCGCCTTCGTTCTGGCTGGCTTCCCCTTTTCCTGGCACCCTACGCCTCCGCCGCCCACTTAGCATACTGTCGACGCTCATATCCCTTCGTATTGCATCTGCCATCCGATCTCCCAGTCCTTGTTCTTCTCCTCCACCACCTGCCCGAAGGAGCGCCTCATGAGCTATCTCCGACATTCACGACAGCTTCTGCTCTGTCGTCGGAGATCAGGTTCACCATTTCTAGTGATTTTCGATACTTTGACGGCGCTATATATTGACCAGCTTCCTTGTTCGCCTTCTGGAATCTGCACCCGTTCGAAGATCACGTAACATTCGATACTTTCCCGGCGGTCGTCAGGTAACTTCAGGCATCTTAATTGGTAATCTTGTACATTTTTCGAATTTTGTCATGTAACAAGCGTGCACAGTACATTTAACACGGCTTCTCCAATCTGTCGTAGGTTGACCGTTGACCAGCTGCGTGAGTTTCGATATTTTGACGGCGGTACTCTTAATGTTATTGGACAAGAGGGTAGTTATTTTGTTGGATGTTACGACTTACGATATATAAGGAGTTTCAGGCTCGGAAATTTCGAATCGTTTCGGGCTAGGCCTTAGCGATGGGATTTTTGTAAGAAGCTAAAACCGATTATAGTAATTTCAAAAATTTGGCCATGATTTTCTCCACGTTTCTCTCTCTTCTTCTTCTTTCTTCTTTTTCTTCTCTCTCTAAGCTGCTTCTTCTTCTCTCTCTCTCAGCTTTCAGTTTGCCAGGGCAGGCCTCTTGAATGTATTCACTTGTTTATGCTGGCCTCTTGAATGTATTCACTTGTTTAAGCATAAAGTGGTGTTTATTAGCACTCACTCCTTAGAGTCAACTACCTCGCTTCTTAGAGTCCACTAGCTTAGGAATGGATTTGACGGCTTTTAAAAATAAACGGCTTAAGAGTTCTCGAAAATATACTAAGTGAAGCCATGCATATATAGAAGGCTTGTTTAGTTGTACATGAGAGGTTCTCTGTCCTTAGTAGTTTGTTGCTCAAGTATATCCTCCTTCATGAAATTTGATGCCACGGTCCATAGCTCGTATTCCATCGAGGTTCAACACAGAGTTGATAGGTCAATCAAGTTCATTAGTACTTAACGGCTCTTATATCCAGTGGTTTTGAATCAAACGGGTTTCTCTCGTATCATTTCAATCCATCTTTGGTTCTTGCGGGTCAAAATGTGTCGCTCTGTGCTTTGGAGTACATCTCGGGCACGCTTTTTGTATGCTGCACGATACTGTCATTTCTTGTCCCAATCCCATACAAAGAGGGAAAGGAAAGAAGAGGGAAAGGAAAGAGGGAAAGAAGAGGGAAAGATAAGAGGGAAAGAAGATGTAAAGGAAAGAAAAGAATGAGAATGAGGAAATAGAGAATGAGAGAAGGGGGAAATAGAGAAGGGAAAGAGATGAGGGAAAATAGAGAAGGAGAGAAGGGGGAAATGAGAGAAGGGGGAAATAGAGTGGGAAATAGAGAATGAGCTTATGCAGAAATAGAGAATGAGCTTATGCTTCTCTCATTCTCTATTTCTGCATAAGCTCACGCATCAGCATGAGCTTATGCGGAAACTTAAGCATAAGCTCATGCTCATGCATGAGCATAAGCATGAGCTTATGCTTAAGCATAGGCATCGGAAATAGGGAAGGAGCTTATGCATAAAATAGAGAATGAGTTTCCGCATGCTTATGCTCATGCGAAAAAAGAGAAGGAGAGAAGCTTATGCGGAAACTCATTCTCTATTTCCGCATAAGCTCCTTCTCTTTTTCCGCATGAGCTTATGCTTATGCTCATGGGTGAGCATGAGCTTATGCTCATGTTTTCGCATATGCGGAAATAGAGAATGAGAGAAGCATAAGCTTCTCTCATTCTCTATTTCCGCATATGCTCACGCAAAAGCTTATTTCATTCTCTATTTCCGCATAAGCTTCTCTATTTCTCTATTTCCGCATAAGCTTCTCTCGTTCTCTATTTCCGCATAAGCTTCTTATGCGGAAAAAGAGAAGGAGCTTATGCGGAAATAGAGAAGGAGCTTATGCATAAAAAGAGAAGGAGGAGCTTATGCGGAAAAAGAGAAGGAGCTTATGCATAAAAAGAGAAGGAGCTTATGCGGAAACTTAAGCATAAGCTCATGCTCATGCATGAGCATAAGCATGAGCTTATGCTTATGCTTATGCGGAAGCATAAGTATAAGCATAAGCTCATGCTTATGCTCATGCGGAAAAAGAGAAGGAGCTTATGCTCATGCGGAAATAGAGAAGGAGCTTATGCGGAAAAAGAGAAGGAGAGAAGCATAAGCTTCTCTCATTCTCTATTTCCGCATAAGCTTATGCGAAAACTTACGCATAAGCTCATGCTCATGCATGAGCATAAGCATGAGCATAAGCTCATGCTCATGCATGAGCATAAGCATGAGCATAAGCTCATGCTTATGCTCATGCGAAAAAGAGAAGGAGCTTATGCTCATGCGGAAATAGAGAAGGAGCTTATGCGGAAAAAGAGAAGGAGCTTATGCGGAAACTTACGCATAAGCTCATGCTCATGCATGAGCATAAGCATGAGCTTATGCTTATGCTTAAGCATAAGCATAAGCATAAGCTCATGCTTATGCTCATGCGGAAATAGAGAAGGAGCTTATGCTCATGCGGAAAAAGAGAAAGAGCTTATGCGGAAAAAGAGAATGGGAGAAGCATAAGCTTCTCTCATTCTCTATTTCCACATAAGCTTATGCGGAAACTTATGCATAAGCTCATGCTCATGCATGAGCATAAGCATGAGCTTATGCTTATGCTTATGCTTAAGCATAAGCATAAGCATAACCTCATGCTTATGCTCATGCAAAAATAGAGAAGGAGCTTATGCTCATGCGGAAATAGAGAAGGAGCTTATGCGGAAAAAGAGAAAGAGCTTATGCCGAAAAAGAGAATGAGAGAAGCATAAGCTTCTCTCATTCTCTATTTCCGCATAAGCTTATGCGAAAACTTACGCATAAGCTCATGCTAATGCATGAGCATAAGCATGAGCTTATGCTTATGCTTATGCTTATGCATTAGCATGAGCTTATGCGTAAGTTTTCGCATAAGCTTATGCTCATGCATGAGCATAAGCATGAGCTTATGCTTATGCTTAAGCATAAGCATAAGGAGAGCATAAGCATAAGCTAATGCTTATGCTCATGCGGAAAAAGAGAAGGAGCTTATGCTCATGCGGAAAAAGAGAAAGGAGCTTATGCGGAAAAAGAGAATGAGAGAAGCATAAGCTTCTCTCATTCTCTATTTCCGCATAAGCTCATGCAGAAACTTAAGCATAAGCTCATGCTCATGCATGAGCATAAGCATGAGCTTATGCTCATGCGGAAAAAGAGAAGGAGCTTATGCTCATGCGGAAAAAGAGAAAGAGCTTATGCGGACAAAGAGAATGAGAGAAGCATAAGCTTCTCTCATTCTCTATTTCCATATAAGCTTATGCGAAAACTTATGCATAAGCTCATGCTCATGCGGAAATAGAGAAGGAGCTTATGCGGAAAAAGAGAAAGAGCTTATGCGGAAAAAGAGAATGAGAGAAGCATAAGCTTCTCTCATTCTCTATTTCTGCATAAGCTTATGCGGAAACTTACGCATAAGCTCATGCTCATGCATGAGCATAAGCATGAGCTTATGCTTAAGCATAAGCATAAGCATAAGCTCATGCTTATGCTCATGCGGAAATAGAGAAGGAGCTTATGCTCATGCGGAAAAAGAGAAAGAGCTTATGCGGAAACTTACGCATAAGCTCATGCTCATGCATGAGCATAAGCATGAGCTTATGCTTATGCTTATGCTTATGCTTAAGCATAAGCATAAGCATAAGCTCATGCTTATGCTCATGCGGAAAAAGAGAAGGAGCTTATGCTCATGCGGAAATAGAGAAGGAGCTTATGCGGAAAAAGAGAAGGAGCTTATGCGGAAAAAGAGAATGAGAGAAGCATAAGCTTCTCTCATTCTCTATTTCCGCATAAGCTTATGCAGAAACTTACGCATAAGCTCATGCTCATGCATGAGCATAAGCATGAGGTTATGGTTATGCTTATGCTTAAGCATAAGCATAAGCATAAGCTCATGCTTATGCTCATGCGGAAATAGAGAAGGAGCTTATGCTCATGTGGAAAAAGAGAGAGCTTATGCAGAAAAAGAGAATGAGAGAAGCATAAGCTTCTCTCATTCTCTATTTCTGCATAAGCTTATGCGGAAACTTTAAGCATAAGCATAACCATAACCTCATGCTTATGCTCATGCGGAAATAGAGAAGGAGCTTATGCTCATGTGGAAAAAGAGAGAGCTTCTGCAGAAAAAGAGAATGAGAGAAGCATAAGCTTCTCTCATTCTCTATTTCTGCATAAGCTTATGCGGAAACTTACGCATAAGCTCATGCTCATGCGGAAATAGAGAAGGAGCTTATGCGAAAAAAGAGAAAGAGCTTATGCGGAAAAAGAGAATGAGAGAAGCATAAGCTTCTCTCATTCTCTATTTCTGCATAAGCTCATGCGGAAACTTACGCATAAGCTCATGCTCATGCATGAGCATAAGCATGAGCTTATGGTCATGCTTATGCTTAAGCATAAGCATAAGCATAAGCTCATGCTTATGCTCATGCGAAAATAGAGAAGGAGCTTATGCTCATGCGAAAAAAGAGCTTATGCGAATGAGAGAAGGGGAAAATAGAGAAGGGGGAATGAGAGAAGCATAAGCATAAGAGAATAAGAGGGAAAGGAAATAGAGAATAAGAGGGAAAGGAAAGAGAGAAGGGAAAAGAGAGAGGGGGAAAGAGAGAAGGGGGAAAGAGAGAATAAGAGAAGAGGGAAAAAAGAGAAGGGGGAAAAATGAGAAAAAGAGAAGGGGGAAGATGGAAAGAGAGAGAGGGGAAGAGAGGGTTCCTACGCCCATCACTGCAGCTAGTGCTTAAGGCTCTAGCTACAGGCCAATGCAAATAACAAAAATATTAAATGGAAAGAAGAGGAAGCACTTACTTGTAAAAGTATGTCCCGCTCGGTGTAGTGGACTGGCCCCACAAAAGAGAGAGTATGTCCCGCTCGGTGTAGTGGACTGGCCCTACAAAAGAGAGAAAACAACCCATTTTTTCAAATAAGATGTTAGTGGAAAGAGGAGATCACAAAAGCAACTTCTTGAAAGGAGACAAGGAAAGAGAAGATTGAGGAGACAAGGAAAGGAGGAGATTGAGGAGACAAGGAGAAAGAGAAGGAAGAGAAATACAGGAAGAAGAGTTGAGTTTTCTTTCTTTCTTTCTTGAAATCTCGTTTTTTGTTTCAATCCTTTCAAATCAAGCATGAAAACTAGTTTACAACTTTAGCAATACAAGTAGAAACACTCACAAAACCAAAGCTAACAAACAAACAACCTACATTGTTGAAACAAACTCACCTCTTGAAGAACTTTCTTTCTGAAAACCAAAGAGGAAAAAAGGAGAGAGAGGGAGTACAAGAGGTAGGAGAAGGGTGAGGAGTGGAAAATAGAGTGGAAGGTTGCTTGGAATAGATGGGAGGTCGTCGAAAATAGGTGGGAGGAGATTTTGGATTGCTTACTTGAGAGATTAGGAATGGCTTGAGCAAAACGCCGTGCGTTTCGGCGTTTCGGGTTTTAACCCACAGCGTCGCTATATAGCGACACTGTTTCGTCGCTATATAGCGATGTTTTTAATTTAAAGCGTCGCTATATAGCGACGTATTAAATTTAAAACGTCGCTATATAGCGACGGAACAGAGCGTCGCTATATAGCGACGTTTACTGTTTATTTTTTTGTACGGCCTCCAGTGAAGCTCAAACATGCTATGCTTATAATTGTCAATATCTCCTCTTACTATATAGCCTTACTATATAGGATTTTTTGTTTCAATCCTTACTATATAGCGACATCATTCTTTTTATATGGCCTCAAGAGAAGCTCAAATTAAACATGCTATGCTCATAATTGTCAATATCTCCTCTTCATGCTTATGTTGTGGTTTTATAAGTGTAGATGGAAGGGACGAGTGGAAGCTCATCCGATGATGCGCCAACGCCCGGGAGCACGAAGTGGCTTACGGAGAGGTTATATTGTCATTGCACTCATTGCAAGCGAGAAGTACGACATCAACATCGTATTATCATGCGCCACTTGCGGATGTATGGGGAGGAGCCGGAACCAGTACCCCCCGTTGGTGTTGCACATGTTGATGGATCATCGGTAAGTCAAAGCTATTTAAGTTCGCAATCTTATTGTATACCCGGAAATAGAAGATCTTCTATTTACACGAATGAGCTTATGACAGGATGAGGAGGGTGACGAGGGTACACATATACCTTCTCACTTTCAACAAGACTATAGTCTCCCGGATGACGACGAGGGTATGGTCGACATGATGGATTCCATTTTTAGGGGCACTACATCCCACGTACACGTGATGTCAGAGTCTGAGGTGAAAATGCGAGAGTTGCAATCAACACAATTGTACGAGGGTGCTAGGATGTCTAAACTACGTGCTTGTCTCTCAATCTTGAATCTACAAGTACAGTATGGGTGGTCGGATACAAGTGTCTTGGCCTTAATGAGGTTAGCCCTTGCATTAATTTGACTCATTATTTGGATATTGTTTGTTTTGAGAATCATCATTTGGATAGTGTCTTTGTCATAGGTTGCTCCAGAAGATATTGCCTGCACCAAATACCATGCCCGCATCAAGAGATGAAGCGAAAAAGATGCTAACAATGGTGGGTATGGATTATGATACCATCCATGCTTGCCGTAATGATTGTATTCTCTTTCTTCGTGAGCATGGAGATTTGGCTAGTTGTCCAAAGTGTGGGGAACAACGATATAGAGATGACTTGCAGGGTGAGAGGATACCGGTAAAGGTCTTAAGACACTTTCCCATCATTGCAAGAATACAACACATGTTTCGATGCAAATCCATAGCGGAGTTGATGACATGGCATACATCTCATCGGTCCACTAATCACACATTGAGGATTCCCGCAGATTGTGCAGCTTGGAAGCACATAGATAATCAGTGGCCGGACTTTGCGAGAGAGCCACGCAACTTACATCTTGGGCTAGCCATGGATGGCGTGAATCCTTTCGGGTTACGCTCGACATCTTGGTCGACATGGCCCATAGTCGTGGTGAATTACAATATCCCACCATGGCTAACAATAAAAAAGGGACACCTCATGCTTGCACTACTTGTGCCAGGAAAGTACAAGGTAAAAAACATGGACATGTACATGGCACCTTTGATAGAGGAGTTACAGATATTATGGAGAGGAGTGCAGGTCTTTGATATTTCCAGAGCTCCTAGGCATACCAATGATATTTTGGTCAGGGGTATCTTGATGTGGACCATGCATGACTACCCAGGATATGGAGAGTGCGCAGGTACGTGGTTATGTCTTTACATGTACAATGAGGGATTATGCTTTTTTTACTCTCTTTTGCATGCATGTCTTGTACTAACATATTCATGCACACATGTAGGACTTGTTACAAGTGGGTACCATGCTTGTCCTGTTTGTGGACCCGCTCTGAAATCACTTGCACGCTACTCCAAACATATGAGGAAAAATGTTTATGAAGGTCATGCTCGATACCTTCCGCTCGACCATCTCGCATGTGGAGGTCAGCTTGATCCACCACCATCATATTTGAAAGCAAGTGATTGGATTCAAGCTTGAAGGGAGAATGAAGAGGAACCTCCTCCTGGTATGAAGAGGCTATCGATCTTTCACGAGCTTCCTTATTGGGGTTAGTTACAAATCAATCATCTCTTGGATCCCATGCATATCTTTAAGAATGTGGGGGCTACCATTTGGGCACACTTGGTTGGTTCCAAGGACTCGAGAGGAGTGTGAGAAGACTTGCGTGCTATGAATAGGATGTCTCGTTTGTGGCCCCAAGTGCATGCTTCAGGAAAAGTTGTCCTCCCGAAAGCAACGTGGATCCTCTCTACGAGGGAGGAGGCAGCGATCAAGGCAGACATTGCCTCTTTTCAAACACTGACAGGATACATGCATTGCTTGAAAGGAGCATTTTCAAAGGACAATAAGCTTAGTGGCCTCAAGTCCCATGATTGGCACAAGGTCTTACAGGTATTCTAAGTAGAATTAGTGTACCGATAATAGTGATGCATTAGCGTAATTATTATTATGTTATATTGTTGACATGATTTCATTGTTGCTTTGATAGTTCATCCTTCCAATTACAATAAAAGGGTGCTTACAAGAAGATGTTAGAAATGCTATATTCAAGATCTGTGGTATTGTGAGGTATGCTTACTATCAATTTGCATTATGTATTTTCTTCATGGACATGTGAAATAGGTGGATATCTCAAATATCTTACATATGCATGGACATGTGAAATAGGTGGATATCTCAAAAAGAGATCTCTATATCGAGCATCGAGAAGGCTAGGGTGGAATCCATCGAAACCGTATGCTTGCTTGAGAAGCACTTTCCCTCAAGCATTATGACAACTCAAGTCCACTTGCTTGTGCACATAGTTGATGAGGTGGCTATAGCAGGTACCGTTCATAATCGATGGATGTTTTTTCTCGAGCGGTTTATGAAAACTTTAAAGGGGTTTGTAAGACAAAGAGCAAGACCAGAAGCAAGCATGGCAGAGGGATGGCTTGTGCAAGAGTCATTAGTATATATCACAAAGTTTCTTGCATCCACGGATCCTGATATGCCGCAAGCTTGGCACAACAAGGATGACGATCGCATCATTGGCGAGGTCCCCCAAGGAAAAGGGATTGAAAGAAAGATGAGCGAAGAGCAAATGGAGAAATTCAATAAGTTTTGTATCCTCAATAGCCCTGAGATGTAGAAGTGGATTGAGAGATATGAAGTGGCCAAAGCAGAAAGAATAAATGCAAGGATGAGATTCAGAGTAATGTACAGGCGATCACAACCATATCCATGAGATCTGGCTCTTCTCCCTACTCACATGTCACTTGATTGGCTACAACTAGCTGTACGTAAAGCCGAACGTGATGGAGAGACAATAAACGAGCGCGAGCGGGAGTTATCATCTGGATGTATGGTGCATGTAAGTTTCTTATCTCTTGACGTAATTAAGTAATTATTTGTGGCAATATATGCTATAAAATAGGTGCATCTTCATTGTTTTAATGATGCTCTTTTACAGTACAAAAAGTACAGTGCATTATGGTCATATGGACGACATTTTCGCGTGGAACGCATCGATTCAAAGAGAGTCACGTATGATTGTGGAGTGATGGCTAACTTCACACAAGATAGCCGAGCAAGTGCTTCGGATACCAATCTTCTCTCCAAGGGACGAGTGGAAGCTCATCCGATGATGCGCCAACGCCCGGGAGCACGAAGTGGCTTACGGAGAGGTTATATTGTCATTGCACTCATTGCAAGCGAGAAGTACGACATCAACATCGTATTATCATGCGCCACTTGCGGATGTATGGGGAGGAGCCGGAACCAGTACCCCCCGTTGGTGTTGCACATGTTGATGGATCATCGGTAAGTCAAAGCTATTTAAGTTCGCAATCTTATTGTATACCCGGAAATAGAAGATCTTCTATTTACACGAATGAGCTTATGACAGGATGAGGAGGGTGACGAGGGTACACATATACCTTCGCACTTTCAACAAGACTATAGTCTCCCGGATGACGACGAGGGTATGGTCGACATGATGGATTCCATTTTTAGGGGCACTACATCCCACGTACACGTGATGTCAGAGTCTGAGGTGAAAATGCGAGAGTTGCAATCAACACAATTGTACGAGGGTGCTAGGATGTCTAAACTACGTGCTTGTCTCTCAATCTTGAATCTACAAGTACAGTATGGGTGGTCGGATACAAGTGTCTTGGCCTTAATGAGGTTAGCCCTTGCATTAATTTGACTCATTATTTGGATATTGTTTGTTTTGAGAATCATCATTTGGATAGTGTCTTTGTCATAGGTTGCTCCAGAAGATATTGCCTGCACCAAATACCATGCCCGCATCAAGAGATGAAGCGAAAAAGATGCTAACAATGGTGGGTATGGATTATGATACCATCCATGCTTGCTGTAATGATTGTATTCTCTTTCTTCGTGAGCATGGAGATTTGGCTAGTTGTCCAAAGTGTGGGGAACAACGATATAGAGATGACTTGCAGGGTGAGAGGATACCGGTAAAGGTCTTAAGACACTTTCCCATCATTGCAAGAATACAACACATGTTTCGATGCAAATCCATAGCGGAGTTGATGACATGGCATACATCTCATCGGTCCACTAATCACACATTGAGGATTCCCGCAGATTGTGCAGCTTGGAAGCACATAGATAATCAGTGGCCGGACTTTGTGAGAGAGCCACGCAACTTACATCTTGGGCTAGCCATGGATGGCGTGAATCCTTTCGGGTTACGCTCGACATCTTGGTCGACATGGCCCATAGTCGTGGTGAATTACAATATCCCACCATGGCTAACAATAAAAAAGGGACACCTCATGCTTGCACTACTTGTGCCAGGAAAGTACAAGGCAAAAAACATGGACATGTACATGGCACCTTTGATAGAGGAGTTACAGATATTATGGAGAGGAGTGCAGGTCTTTGATATTTCCAGAGCTCCTAGGCATACCAATGATATTTTGGTCAGGGGTATCTTGATGTGGACCATGCATGACTACCCAGGATATGGAGAGTGCGCAGGTACGTGGTTATGTCTTTACATGTACAATGAGGGATTATGCTTTTTTTACTCTCTTTTGCATGCATGTCTTGTACTAACATATTCATGCACACATGTAGGACTTGTTACAAGTGGGTACCATGCTTGTCCTGTTTGTGGACCCGCTCTGAAATCACTTGCACGCTACTCCAAACATATGAGGAAAAATGTTTATGAAGGTCATGCTCGATACCTTCCGCTCGACCATCTCGCATGTGGAGGTCAGCTTGATCCACCACCATCATATTTGAAAGCAAGTGATTGGATTCAAGCTTGAAGGGAGAATGAAGAGGAACCTCCTCCTGGTATGAAGAGGCTATCGATCTTTCATGAGCTTCCTTATTGGGGTTAGTTACAAATCAATCATCTCTTGGATCCCATGCATATCTTTAAGAATGTGGGGGCTACCATTTGGGCACACTTGGTTGGTTCCAAGGACTCGAGAGGAGTGTGAGAAGACTTGCGTGCTATGAATAGGATGTCTCGTTTGTGGCCCCAAGTGCATGCTTCACGAAAAGTTGTCCTCCCGAAAGCAACGTGGATCCTCTCTACGAGGGAGGAGGCAGCGATCAAGGCAGACATTGCCTCTTTTCAAACACTGACAGGATACATGCATTGCTTGAAAGGAGCATTTTCAAAGGACAATAAGCTTAGTGGCCTCAAGTCCCATGATTGGCACAAGGTCTTACAGGTATTCTAAGTAGAATTAGTGTACCGATAATAGTGATGCATTAGCGTAATTATTATTATGTTATATTGTTGACATGATTTCATTGTTGCTTTGATAGTTCATCCTTCCAATTACAATAAAAGGGTGCTTACAAGAAGATGTTAGAAATGCTATATTCAAGATCTGTGGTATTGTGAGGTATGCTTACTATCAATTTGCATTATGTATTTTCTTCATGGACATGTGAAATAGGTGGATATCTCAAATATCTTACATATGCATGGACATGTGAAATAGGTGGATATCTCAAAAAGAGATCTCTATATCGAGCATCGAGAAGGCTAGGGTGGAATCCATCGAAACCGTATGCTTGCTTGAGAAGCACTTTCCCTCAAGCATTATGACAACTCAAGTCCACTTGCTTGTGCACATAGTTGATGAGGTGGCTATAGCAGGTACCGTTCATAATCGATGGATGTTTTTTCTCGAGCGGTTTATGAAAACTTTAAAGGGGTTTGTAAGACAAAGAGCAAGACCAGAAGCAAGCATGGCAGAGGGATGGCTTGTGCAAGAGTCATTAGTATATATCACAAAGTTTCTTGCATCCACGGATCCTGATATGCCGCAAGCTTGGCACAACAAGGATGACGATCGCATCATTGGCGAGGTCCCCCAAGGAAAAGGGATTGAAAGAAAGATGAGCGAAGAGCAAATGGAGAAATTCAATAAGTTTTGTATCCTCAATAGCCCTGAGATGTAGAAGTGGATTGAGAGATATGAAGTGGCCAAAGCAGAAAGAATAAATGCAAGGATGAGATTCAGAGTAATGTACAGGCAATCACAACCATATCCATGAGATCTGGCTCTTCTCCCTACTCACATGTCACTTGATTGGCTACAACTAGCTGTACGTAAAGCCGAACGTGATGGAGAGACAATAAACGAGCGCGAGCGGGAGTTATCATCTGGATGTATGGTGCATGTAAGTTTCTTATCTCTTGACGTAATTAAGTAATTATTTGTGGCAATATATGCTATAAAATAGGTGCATCTTCATTGTTTTAATGATGCTCTTTTACAGTACAAAAAGTACAGTGCATTATGGTCATATGGACGACATTTTCGCGTGGAACGCATCGATTCAAAGAGAGTCACGTATGATTATGGAGTGATGGCTAACTTCACACAAGATAGCCGAGCAAGTGCTTCGGATACCAATCTTCTCTCCTCAGTTGGATTATTGTGGAACCATACGCGACATCTATGAAATTTATTTCAGACGATTTACTATTTTCCTTCTTGATGTAAAATGGTTTAGAACTACTTACAACGGTCCCCATGCGACAGTGAGAAAAGATAGTAGCGGTCTCTTTGCAATAGACTCCACCAAACATTGGACCGATGAAAGTGATACTTTTGTTCTTCCCGAGCACTGTGAGCAGGTGCATACTAATGATTTAATTAGTCGAAGCTTTCATTTTTTAAGTCCATTGATATATATATAATTGATGACATTTGGCACGTGATTTTTCATCTTCAATATAGGTGGTTTTTCATCCGGATCATTCTGATCCAAGATGGTGGTATGTGATCCAAGTTGCACCACGAAGTAAGCAGATTTTTGAAGATCGAGATGTGGATATGGAGATGCCACTACCAATGCCGGATCCAATTGATGAATCTAGCGAAGAAGATGCAGATCACCATATGAGGCAAGAGGAAGATGCACATAATGACATCGCACGGGAGGAGGATGGAGATCACGATATTGATGAGGAAGACAACAATCATCAAGATCAATCACCACACTTAAGCTTTATTGAAGAAGATGATCAAATACTTTTAGGTGAACGTACGATACTAGAGTACGATGATGATATAGGAGATCAACTCGGTATAGAGTTGGAGATAGACTTGCTTGGCACCTTAGACTTGGCTCAAGATGAAACAGTTGATGTAAATGCTCTTATTTGATTTTTCTCATCTCAAACTTGGACATGAAAATATGAGCTTCAAAGGCTTGATGTACATGCTCTCATTTTTTAATTCTCTATGAGCTCAAACATGTATGAAAATTTAAAAAATTTTGTCATTGGAAAAAAATAATTTTTAAGGCCTAAAAAAAAAAAAAACCTCTCTGTAAAACGTCGCTATAATATTTTGTCTCAGTGTCGCTATATAGCGACTTTTAAAAGTCGCTATATAGCGACTTTTAATAACGTCGCTATATAGCGACTTTTGGCAAAAGTCGCTATATAGCGACGATTTACGAAACCCGATTTTTATACCGACGATTAACGCTAAGCGGGCACTAATCGTCGGTACGTAAACGTCGCAATAGGATGCGTGTGTAGTAGTGATTATGCCACTAATCATCCATGGCTCCATTGGCTCCCTCAAAGCTAGCAATGATGCTGCAATCTTGTGTGTTTCTCTTATCATCAATCCGTTGTGTTCGAAAATGCTTGACCTCACACCATATAGCATTGAACATAGTACACTACACCAAGATAAAATCAATTAAATAAGCAATCTAAATTGTTGAAAGCTCCTAACTTATGCATAACATTCTATATACCGACGTTATGCATCCCCTAGCATACTCCCATTCTTCCATTGTGATATGCATCCCCTCGTCTCTCTCTGCTCTCTCCATTTCGTCAAGTAGCCAATCCACATGAATATCCTTTGAAAGTGCTCTTAGATGTTGAGGGTATGGCACACGAGAGCCGTGGTGTATACGAAAGAGGGCCATTTCTCCTTGTCATCTTGCCTTTGCATCCTCATATCTTGTCACCCATCTTTTCATCACATCACTATTAAGCATGTAATAGAGGTTGATATTATTAAGCCATTCCGTGTTTATTACTTTGCTACATCCTTTCCCTTGATGCACGATAGAGGTCATCCTTAGGTCTTCATCATCTCTCCATAGTCGTGGGAGAGAGCTGTCCACATCTACAAGAAACTTAGAAATATATACAAGTGACTCTTGTACCAACCAATCCTCGGCCATGCTACCTTTGGGTATTGCATTTTATTTCACGAAACCCTTCAAGATCTTCATGAAGCGCTCGAGGAAGAACAACCATCATGCATGTACAGTACCGCATATAGCAATCTCATCCACCAAATGCACTATGAGATGTAGTTGGCTTGTGAGAATAGAATGTGGAAAGATCTCCTCCACTAAACAAACCACCTCCACTGACATAACTCGAGTATTCACAACAACACAAAGCAACTCTAGATGCGCTTGGTAGACGCGCAAAATAGCGGGTGTGTCTATAGTTGTTGCTTTAGTAGAGGAATTACGGGCGCATCTAAATGCGTGTCTAAAAGCTCGTCTATTTGCGCATAAATTACCGCATCTACGTGCGCATCTAACCTGAGAAAATACGGGCCCGTCTAACATCGCGTTTATTAGCACGTTTACACTGAGAATCAGACGCGCATTTAGACGCGTAGATAGACGCAAACCAGAGAATATGGAAAGTGAGATTTTGGTGTACATCATTGCTTTCCAAACATTGCCCATGATTACGAAAGCACACCAATATCAATTATGGGGCTACGGTTCAATCTCATCCTCAATGAGATCAACCCTTCCCAAACTATCTACTTCAAAATCCAAACAAGTGTTTCGATCTACAAATACATTCAACCCACTACTACTTGTGGCACTCATGTGCTCATCGAAATCAGCATCTCAAATGGTAGGCTCGTCCTCACGGGTAATGGCCTCAATATCTGTATCTCCTATATTCTCATGATCATCCTTCTCTCTCGTATCACGGTCATCATCACGTCCATGGCCATGATAATCCTCCATACGCTCCATATTAGTAAATGTACTATACATCACTTTGGAACATGGCATAATAGGTATGACATGCCACCATCTATTATTATCCACCATTGGTTGATAGACAACCTAATTCAAACACAAATACAATCATGTTACTTTTCTTGCATCAAATATTTAAAAGCGAGTATTTTTATATGTGTGCACAGTACCTATTCACATTGTTACAGTAGTACTAATGTGTCCTTCCTACTTTGCCAAAACTTTGTGGAGTCAATAGTTACAAAGCCACTTGCATGGCGTTTGATTGTTGCATTAGGGCATCTTTCCACCACGTCCTTAAACCACCTTACATCCAAAACATACACAAAGAAGCGTCGAAAGTCAAGCATAATAATATCTTGGATTATGCCACAATAATCATCCATGGCTCCATTGGCTCCCTCAAAGCTAGCAATGATGCCGCAATCTTGTGTGTTTCTCTTATCATCAATCCGTTGTGTTCGAAAATGCTTGCCCTCACACCATATAGCATTGAACATAGTGCACTACACCAAGAAAAAATCAATTAAATAAGCAATCTTAATTATTGAAAGCTCTAACTTATGCATAACGTTCTATATACCGACCTTGCTCATGCATCCCCTAGCATACTCCCATTCTTCCATTGTGATATGCATCCCCTCGTCTTTCTTTGCTTTCTCCATTTCGTCAAGTAGCCAATCCACATGAATATCCTTTGGAAGTGCTCTTAGATACTGAGGGTATGGCACACGAGATCCATGGTGTGTACGAAAGAGGGCCCTTTCTTCTTGTCTTCTTGCCTTTGCATCCTCGTATCTTGTCACCCATCTTTTCATCACATCACTATTAAGCACGCAAAAGAGGTTGATACTATTATGCAACTCCGTGTCTATTACTTTGTTGCGTCCTTTCCCTTGAGGCACAATAGAGGTCATTTTTAGGTCTTCATCATCTCTCCATAGTCATGGGAGAGAGCTATCCACATCAACAAGAAACTCAGAACTATATATAAGTGACTCTTGTACCAACCAACCCTCGGCCATGCTACCTTCGGGTCTTGCATTTTGTCTCACGAACCCCTTTAAGGTCTTCATGAAGCGCTCCAAGAAGAACAACCATCGTGCATGTATAGTACCGCATATAGCAATCTCATCCACCAAATGCACTATGAGATGTAGTTGGCTTGTGAGAATAGAACGTGGAAATGTCTCCTCCACTAAACAAACTGCCTCCATTGACATAACTCGAGCATTCTCAAGCGTGGTGGGATCTATTTGCTTTGAGCTCACATACCTAGAAATAAAAAAGTACACCATATTAGCAATATGCATTCAAACTTGCACGGAGCATTGATACGCATCATATGTAGTATCATGTAAAGTACCTCACAAGCTCGCCCATCTTGTAAATATAATCTTTCACGTCCTTCGATGCACTACGTGAAATGCTAGTAGGTAGTATGATTTGAACCCACGAGGAGGTGGTTGATTAGTTGCTTATAACTATTCACTCACAAATTTGAAAGGAAAAATATATTATGCACATAAAATACTTACTTGGAGCATCTTGTGCCAATCATGAGATTTCAAGTCATATAATTGCTCTACACCTCTTTTCTTGCTCTTTGTAAAGGCTCCCTTCAAACACCTCATGCATCTAGTGGGAGTACGAATTGTAGTAATAGCGCGCTTCACCGTCGCCATCTCTAGCTTTGATAACATCCACGGTGGACGAGGTAAAAAAACATGCCCATTTGGTCTCTCTTGAGGCCAAGCTTCACGCATCCTCCCTGTGGTACGTAGATCCTCCCTTATGCCTGCGGAATCTCGTGTCCCATTCAAATGCTCCCAAATGGTAGATGCCACATTGTTGAAGATATGCATGGGATCAAGCAGGTGATTGATCTTGAGGTGGGACCAATATGGTAAACGATAAAAGATGGAGTATCTAAACAAAATAAAGTGTTAGCGGGCAATCTTTGCTTCCAGCTAATATAGCCAATCTTTACTTCTAGCCAATAGTTACAAACACTTACCGGCTCATGCCAAGTGGTGGAGTCATCGTGGAACCATCCCAAATTCTCATCCAATCTCCTGCGGTGAGTGATTGTGGAAGGACTTCATTCCAAGGGGCAACATATCTAGGATGATCAGGTGGGAGAAATCGATGGTGATTCTCATAGATGACCTTATTCAATGTGTCTGCCCATGAGGCAACTAGCGAAGGACCACAAACAGGACAAGCATGGTAACCCGATGTAGTGAGACCTGAACAATAGACGCAATTAAGAGTTGAAGGTGGGTTTAGGGTGCCACATCCTTTGCCTATTCATAATTAAAAATGCAATGCTTACTTGAACACTCCCAATAGCCTGGGAAGTCATGCATCGTCCACATCAAGACTACTTTGCAGTTGAAGTCTCGTGATGAGGGAGGCTTGCTCACATCATGCACCTCGATACCTCTCCAAAGTATCTCTAGCTCATCAATCAAAGGCTACAAATAAACATCAGGGTTTTTGACTTTATGTTTTCCTGGAATTAGAAGGGACAGCATAACATGTCCTTTCTTAATAGCCATAGAGGGTGGAAGATTGTAATTCACCAATACCACTGGCCATACACTGTAAGACATGCTTTTGAGACCAAATGGTTTCACACCGTCCATACCCAATCCAAGTCTCAAGCTCCTAGGTTGTTCCTTGAAGCTTGGCCATGTGTCTTCAATATGCTTCCACGCAGGAGAGTCCGTGGGAGTTCTCCACTTGCCATCGGTTGATTGATGGGAGGAATGCCATGACATGAGCATTGCAATAGATTTGCACTTGAACATATGTTGGATGCGAGGGATTATGGGAAAATGTCGCAATACCTTACGAGGCACGTCCAAGGTTTTGAGATCTGCTCTATATCTTGCCTCTCCACAAGTAGGACACTCTCTTGCATCCTTATGTAGTCTATAAAACAAAACGCAATCGTTGACACATGCATGGATGCACTTGTAATCTAATCCTCCAAGAAAGGTCACGTGTTTCCTTGCCATATCTCTTGAGGTCGGTAGTTTATTCTCCCTTGGAAGCATTTTACACAATAGCCTGCACGTGAAGACCATAAATGAGGAAAAGCATTCGAGTAATTGACCCACTAGCATAATTCACCATGTTTGCAAAATAGACTTTAAAGCTTACTTGAGTAATGCATTCAAACTTGCATTGCTCCATCCATAGATGGTTTGCAAGTTTAGTAACTCAAGGGAGGCATGTAGAACAGAGAATGTGTGTCCCTCAAACAGTGGAGTCGATGCTGCAATAAAAAGATCATCCTGCTCCATGCTATCATTCCTCCCTTGATGGACATATAAATCCCACACCGTTTCCTTGCCTGTTTTTCAAATTGATAGGCTTCACATACCTTATGCATTTCTGCAACCTTGAACTTAGGCGATCCTACAACAATGTTTTGGGCCTGCATTAATTTAAGTCATTATACATTAACATGACCAATGTGTTTATGCCAGATATCAATATCTGCAACTACATCAGTCCCATGTGCAAACATTGCTGCACTTAATTCAAGCATGTCTGCATCCAACGTAAACATCCTGCCCTTCTTCTTCCCTTTTGCTATCAAGCGACCTTTATTTTTCATATCCTCAACAAAGCATCCGTGACGATTAAATCTGATCTGCAAGCCCTGCTCAACCATTTGACCAACAGAAACCAAGTTCTTGGTGATATTCGGGACATGAAATATATTAGACAAGTATTTCTTTTTCCTATCCTGCATAGACAAAAGAACTTTACCAATCTGGACAATAGGATGTGCAGTATCGTCACCGGTCTCCACAAATCCTAGTCTTTCCATTTTCCTTGCATCTTGCATCTATTTTGCATGACTTGTCATGTGGTTTGACGCACCTGAGTCAACATACCACACATCATTGCTTTCTTCTGCACTTGTCACAGAATTGGTCATGTGCTGCACCATAAACAAATGCTCATTTCTGTCATCACCCTATCTACTAGAGGATGCATAATTGCCTTGCTGCAATTTTCCATTCATGATGTCATTCTTCTTTTTGTAGCAGTCTTTAGCCATATGACCCATTTTACTACAGTAGTAGCATTCAACATTGCTATTTGCATTTTGGCCTCTCTGCCATCCACCATGACCTCTTTGGCTCCCCCTGCCTCTAGAGTTACCATGTCCTCCTCCATAGGTCTAGTTTTCTTAAATTTGCTGCATATTCTGATTTCTGCCATGGCCTCCAAATTGGCCTGCTCTACCTTTGCCTCTACCTCTTCTAGTATTTGAGTAGAAGACAGTTTCTTTTGAAGTTCCTCCTGAAGAAGATGCACCACCATTTCTCTACTCTTCAAAAATTAGAAGAGCAATCAACTCCTCAAAATCAGGAAAATTCTCTTGGATGGCAATGGATGTACAGAATTTTGCATAATCCTTTCCTAGACCATTCAAGGTCACTGGCGACCCAATGGAAGCAAATGCATCTGCAATCTTCTTCACCTTCATGTGGTAGTCATTGACGCTCATATTTTCTCTTTGCACATTATGCAACTCTTGCTTGAGCTGCATTTTCCTAGCTTGCATATTTGTGCTATACATTTTTGTCAAAGTATCCCATGCCTCCTTTGGCATGCTTGCATCCTGAATGTGCATAATCATAGAATCTGAAATACTGATAGACAGGCAGTACATAACTTTTCTAGCTCTCTCATGCTAGCCTTTAAATGCCTGCAACTCCTGTTGATTGGGAACATTAGGAATAACTGGTTCTTGTTCAACTCTAGTAATGAACTCCCAATAGCCTTTTCCCTTAAGGAAATTCATCATTCTAAACTTCCATGCTTGGAAGTTGTTCTTGTCAAGCTTTTTAGTGACAATATGTGAAAGAGCATCAGACGCCATTACAGAGCACTACAAAATATTCTATCACTGCAAAAAACACAACTTCTGCCTTACAAGGGCAAATCTGCAAAACTGACGAAAGTGGTATTTGACCCCACAGTCACTTCCTAGTGACAATTATGCATCAACGGGCAACAAGAATGATTCTGTCACTCCCAATATCTCTGTGCACAGGCATACAATGCAATTTTTGTGGCAACTTTTCATCGACTTGCGGAACAATGGCCGCACAACAAAAACATGGCACTTTTCTGAGTGCCTGCGGAAAACTTTCGCCACCAAACAGGCCCCGAAATGGCCTCTACTAAAAAAAATAATGTCACTAAGGGCTTTTTCCTTCCCGCAGTATATACTACCCTCTCGCCACACTGTGAAGGGTGTCCCAATCTGAGACAGTGCACTCTTGCACTTTCCGGCTATGCTACCTGTAGAGATTTGCTCCCAAACTCGAAAAAAGGAAAGCAACATTAATCCTCTTACCAAGACACCTCGAACTTGGTTTGCTTTCTTAAGCTTCTTACCACAAACCGAGCTCTGATACCATGTGAAGAGAGTGGGAGAGAAGTAAGGGGTCTCACTTGCAGCTTTCTCACATACACAATGGGGGAAATACACACAAAGGTGGAGGCTAAAAACAATTTTCCTCTTCTTAGTTATGTAAGCCAAAATAACTCTCTCTTAGTAGAAAAGGAATAGGTGAACCCTTTATGTGGGTCTCAAACCAAACTCAGCTAACCTAGGTGGCATACTAACTGAGCCACTAACTAGAGTACATAAAGATAGCTGTCATCCAACTATTATTCATGGGCGGTGTACCAACCGCATTTGCAGCTAACAAGCCGGTGACATAAATGCACAACGGTCACCCTGGCATATCACTAATGGAGCTCAATATCTCAACTTTTTCTTCTTTTCCCCTCTCTTTTTTCTTCTCTCTTCCTCTCTTTCATCCTCTTCCTTCTCTTCTTTTCCCCTCTCTTATTTCCTCTCTTTCATCCTCTTTTCTCTCTTTTCATAAGCATATGCATTTGCGTATGCTTATGCATGAGCATATGCTCATGCATAAGCATAATCATATGCTTCCTCTCTTTCCCCTCTCTCTTTTCCCTCTCTTTTTTCCTCTCTTTTCTTCTCTTTTCCTCTCTTTCATCCTCTTCCTTCTCTTCTTTTCCCCTTTCTTTTCATCCTCTTCCTTTCTCTTCTTTCATCCTCTTTTCTCTCTTTTCACAAGCATATGCATTTGCGTATGCTTATGCATGAGCATATGCTCATATGATCATGCATAAGCATAACCATATGCTTTCTCTCTTTTTCTCTCTTTCCTCTCTCTCTTTCCTCTCTCTTTCTTCCTCTCTTTTATTCTTTTCCCCTCTCTTTTTTCTTCTCTCTTCCACTCTTTCATCCTCTTCCTTCTCTTCTTTTCCCCTCTCTTTTCATCCTCTTCCTTCCTCTTCTTTCATCCTCTTTTCTCTCTTTTCATAAGCATATGCATTTGCATATGCTTATGCTCTTTCTTGGATGCATCAATTTTATGAGCAGGTTTATCCGAGCGTGTTTTTCAAGATATTTTTTTAAAAAAGTACTTCTTTAGGAAACATGGTTTTTACATTTTTATTTTCACTAGGACTAGATCTTTTTAATATACAAACTAGTCACTCATTCATTTTTACACAACATAATTTTCTTATTTATAGACATCCCTTTGTACCCCTGTTATTACCTTAAAAATGTGTTGAAAAATAATTCCTTTAAGAAACATCCCTCATAATCACTCTCAATGTAATAATACTATACATATATAACTACTTATGAACTCATTTATATCATATGGCAATATCTTTCTAGTGTTTTCATAGCATAAATAACAAGATATTTATGGACATGTTTCTAAAGAAGTTTAAATTACTATAAATAAGTATTAACTTGGCCTTATATATCACTCTCATAAAATACATGTAATATTTAATATTATATATGCAAGATTTTCCAAAATATAACCACATGTGCTCAAATTGGATGTTCGGATCAATTTGAGTGGCTGAATGACTATATTTGGACATTGGATGTGAAAGTTATGTCACTTTTAAAAGTGCTGTCCAAGGTAGTTTTGCCAGTGAAACTACCTTGGAAGAAGTGTTGTCCAAGGTAGTTTCGCCAGTGAAACTACCTTGGAAGACTTACTTCAAAGGGGTTTTGCTAGTGAAACTACTTGGATGACTTGCTTCAATGAGTTTTCTTTGAAGAAACCCTTTCATGAAGATAGGTTGAGAGAGGTTTTTCAATGTCACCCCCTATTAAGTAAAAGTTATAAGAAGGATCATAAGGGAATTTTCATAGAGAAGCCTACTCTACATTTGCGTTTCTTCAAAAGCCATTCCATTATGTTCTCACCATTCCTAAAGATTCATGTAAACATTTTTGTATAAAATAGGCATTGCTATAATACTTTGCATATTTCTATGTGAAACTATGTTTTCTTTAGATCCACTTTTGCCATATTTTTGCATAGTTGGAAGCTTTCTTTTTCCTTCGCTCGGAAGATTTTGCTCGAAAAATGCTCGTCCCCCTCTTTCCCTCTCCTCTCTTTTCCTCCCGCCTCTTTTCCTCTCTTTCTCTCTCTTTTCTTCCCCTCTTTCCCTTCCCTCTCTTTCCACTTTCTTTTTTCCTCTCTTTTTCTCTCTTTTCCTCTCTTTTTCTCTCTTTTCCTCTCTTATTTCCTCTCTTTTCCTCTCTTTCCCTCTCTTTCATTCTCTCTTTTTCCCTCTTTTTTCTCCTCTCTTTTCCTCTGTTTTCCTTCCTTTTCTTCCCCTCTTTCTCTCCCTTCTCTTTCCCCTCTCTTTTTTCTCCTCTTTTCTCCTCTCTTTTCCTCTCCTTTCCTCTCTTTTCTCCTCTCTTTTCCTCTCTTTTTTCCTCTCTTTTTTTCCTCTCTTTTCCTCTCTTAAATCTCATAGAAAAGCCTACATTTCTTAAATAGACACACCTTCTTGAAAAACGTCCTTTCACACGAGCAGAGAGGGAGAAGGGTGGAGAGGGAGAACAAGTGTTGGGAGAGGCCGGGCTAGGTAGGGATGAGGAGTGTTGGGAAGAGGTTGGAGGAAAGTGAGGTCGCCAAATATAACAAAGGAGGAGAGTTTTTCGCTTTTCTTGCAAAAGAGTTATGAGGGGCAGTGATGCTTTTTCTAGCGTCGGTATATACCAGCACTGCTCCATCAGTATATACCAACTCTATATATCCTTTAAGCATCGGTATATACCAATGGAACAAGGTATAACATCGGTATATACTGATGGTATAAGGCACAAAATCTAGCAATAGGCATAAAAGCTCATGCAGGGTGGCTATTTTTTTGGATCTTGAGTGGATTTTCTTGCATTTTGTGTTGTGATTTTGGAGGTGTGCAAATGGAAGGGATGTGTGAAAGCTCATCAGATGATGCGCCAATGCCTCGAAGCATGGAGTGGCTTACGGAGAGGTTGTATTTTCATTGTACTGATTGCAAGTGAGAAGTACGACATCAACGCCATATTGTCATGTGCCACTTACGGATGTATGGGGAGAGCCCGCACCAGTACCAACCATTGGTGGTGCATGTGATGATGGATCATCGGTACTTCAATGCTATTTGAGTTTGTGATTAATATTGCCTGTGTACTTTGCACAAAACCTTGAGACACGATCTTATATTTACATGAAACCTTTAGACAGGACGAGGAGGGTGGCAAGGGAATGCATATACCTTCATACTTTGAGCAGGAGGATAGTCTCTTGGATGTGCCAGATGATGACAAGCGTATGGTAAACATGATGGATTCTATTTTTAGGGGCACTACATCACATGTACACATGATGTCCGACTCTGAGGCCAATATGCGAGAGTTGCAATCAACACGGTTGTATGAGGGTGCTAGGATGTCAAAACTATGGGCTTGTCTCTCAATCTTGAATCTGCAAGCAAAGTATGGGTGGTTACAAGTGTCTTGGCCTTAATGAGGCTCGCTCTTGCATTTTTTTATCTTATAATTTTGATATTGTTTATTTTGAGATTCATCATAGTTTCTCATTATTCAAAGCCTATGTATGTTTGAATTGCAATAGGTTGATCTAGAAGATGTTGCTTGCACCAAATACCATGCCCGCGTCAAGAGATAAAGCGAAGAAGATGCTGACATCGAGCTGACAACTGTGGGTATGGATTATGGTATCATCCATGCTTGTTGTAATGATTGTATTCTCTTTCGTTGTGAGCATGGAGATTTGGCTAGTTGTCCAGAGTGTGAGGAACAATGATATAGAGATGACTTACAGGATGAGCAGATCCCAGTAAAGGTCTTGAGACACATTCCCATCATTGCTAGAATATAGTACATGTTCCGATGCAAATCCATAGCAGAGTTGAGGACTTGGCATGCTACACATCGTTCCATTGTTGACACATTGAGGATTCCTGCAGATTGTGCTACTTGGAAGCACATAGACAATCAGTTGTCAAACTTTGCGAGGGAGCCACACAACTTACATCTTGGGCTTGCCATGGATAGTGTGAACCCTTTCGGGTTATGCTCAACATCTTGGTCGACCTGGCATTTAGTCTTGGTGAATTACAATATCCCACCATGGCTAACAATAAAGAAGGGGCACCTCATGCTTGCACTACTTGTGCCAGGAAAGTACAAGGCTAAAAAGATGTACATGTCACCTTTGATAGAGGAGTTACAAATCTTATGGAGAGGCATATAGGTCTTTGATATTTCGAGAGACATACCAATGACATTTTGGTTAGGGGTATCTTGATGTGGACCATGCATGACTACCTAGGATATGGAGAGTATGTAGCTATGTGGTTGTGTCTTTACATGTATAATGATACTTTTATGGCTCTCTTTCTAGCACATGTCTTATACTGACACATTCATGCATGCATGAAGGACTTGCAATAAGTGGGTAACATACTTGTCTTGTTTGTGTGAATGGTTTGAGTGCGCTTGCACAACACTCCAAACATATGAGGAAAATGGTTTATGAAGGTCATGCTCGATACCTTCCGATGGACCATCTCACATGTGAAGGGCAGCTGTGAGGAGCCTCTTCCTAGTATGAAGATGCTATCCATCTTTCACGAGCTTCCTTATCGGGGTTGGTTACAAATCAATCATCTCTTGGATCCCATCCCAGTCTTCAAGAATGTGGGGTCTACTATTTGGGCACACTTGGTTGGTGACAAAGACAGAGGGCGAGAAGACTTGCGCACTATGAATAGGATGCCTCATTTGTGGCCCCAAATCCATTTTCATAAAGTTGTCCTCCCGAAAGCAACATGGATCCTCTCTAAGAGAGAGGAGGCAGCAGTCAAGGCAGACATTGCCTCTTTTCAAACACCAGCAGGATACATGTGTTGCTTGAATGGAGCATTTTCAAAGGATAATAAGCTTAGTGGACTCAAGTCCCATGATTGACACAAGGCCTTACAAGTATTCTAAGATGTAGGATTAGTGTACCGATAATTGTGATGTGTTAGTGTAATTATGATTATGCTATATTATTGGCATGATGTCTTTTTTTCTTGGATAGTTCATCCTCCCAATTACAGTGAAAGGGTGCTTATAAGAAGATGTTAGAAATGCTATATTCAAGATCAGTGGTATTGTAAGGTATGCTTACTATCAACTCACATTGATTGCATTTTCTTCAATTTAAGTTGAATAATCTATAGACTAATTATGAATCTTACATGGGCACGTGAAATAGGTGGATATTTAAAAAAGAAATCTCCATATCGAGCATCTCCAGGGGGTCACTATGTATAAACCCTCTATATCACGTGCGTTCAAGGCCTATATTTAAAATCCCTTATTTGTAAATTTTTTCACTAATAAAATGTACCCCTTTTCTATACAAATCTATAAATTTTTTCCAAAACTATTTTAAATAGTCCCTTATGTATATTTATTTCTGTAAATTTTAGGAATAAAAAATATCCTTCTGTCGAACTCACGTGATAGGGTTACATATGATGAGTGACCCCCCCGAGTCGAGCATCGAGCCGGCTAGGGTGGACTCCATCGAAGCCGTATGCTTGCTTGAGAAGCACTTTCCCTCGAGCATTATGAAAACTCAAGTACACTTGTTTGTGCACATAGTTGATGAGGTGGCCATTGCAGGTACCGTTCATAGTCGGTGGATGTTTTTTCTCGAGCGGTTTATGAAAACTTTGAACGGATTTGTAAGATAGAGAGCAAGACCGAAAGCAAGCATGGCAGAGGGATGGCTTGTGCAAGAGTCATTAGTATATATCACGGAGTTTCTTGCATCCATGGATCCTGATATGCCGCACGCTTAGCATAACAAGGATGATGATCGCATCATTGGCGAGGTTCCCCAAAGAAAAGGGATTGAAAGAAATATGAGTGAAGAGCAAATGGAGAAATTCAATAAGTTTTGTATCCTCAATAGCAAGGAGATGCAGAAGTGGATTGAGAGATATGAAGCGGCCAAAGTAGAAAGAATAAATGCAATTTTTTGAAATCATTTTCATAGATTTTGTATATGGTCCCACAATAATCCAACTGTGAGGAGAGAAGATTGGTATCTGAAGCACTTTCTCGGCTATCTTGTGTGAAGTTAGCCATGACTCCACAATCATATGCTCGGGGGGGTCACTCATCATATGTAAGCCTATCACGTGAGTTCAACAGAAGGATATTTTTTATTTATAAGATTTACAGAAATAAATATACATAAGGGACTATTTAAAATAGTTTTGGAAAAAATTTACAGATTTGTATAGAAAAGGGGTACATTTTATTAATGAAAAATTTACAGATAAGGGATTTTAGAAATAGGCCTTGAACGCACGTGGTATAGAGGGTTTATATATAGTGACCCCCCCGAGATCATATGTGACTCTCTTTGAATCGATGCGTTCCAAATGGAAATGTCATCTATATGACCATAATGCACTGTACTTTTTGTACTACAAAAGACCATCATTAAAACAATATTGAGGATGCATCTATTTTATAACATATATTGCCACAAATAACTTAATTACATCAAGAGGTACGAAACTTACATGCATCATACGTCCAGATGATAACTCTCGCTCACGCTCGTGTACTGTCTTTCCATTGTGTTTGGCTTTACGTAAAATGGTTTAGAACTATCTAAAACGGTCCGCATGCTACAGTGAGGAAAGATAGTAGTGGTTTCTTTGCGATAGACTTCACCAAACTCTGGACCGCCGATGAAAGTGATACTTTTGTTTTCTTCCTGCGCATTGTAAGCACGTGCATACTAATGATTTAATTAATTAAATGCTTTTATTTTTTAAGATCAATTGGTACATGTACTTAAGCATAAATTCATATAATTGATGGCATTTGATACCCATCTTCAGTATAGGTGGTTTTTTGATCCAGATCATTCTGATCCACCATGATGGTATGTGATCCAAGTTACACCATGAAGTAAACAAAAATTAGAAGATAGAGATGTAGATATGGAGATGCCACTACCAATGCCAAATCCAATTGATCGAGATGGATCTAGGGAAGAAGATGAAGATCACAATATGAGCCAAGAGAAGATGCACATAATGACATCGTATGGGAGGAAGATGGAGATCACGATATTGAGCAAGAAGATGACGATCAAGAATCACCCGACTTTATTGAAGAAGATCAAGTCTTAGGTGAACGTATGATGCCAGAGTGCGATGATGATATAGGAGATCAACTCCGTATAGAGTTGGAGATAGTTAGACTTGTTTGGCATGTAGGACTTGAAGCCATTGATGTAAATGCTCTTGATTGATTTTTTTCATCTCAAACTTGGACACAACAAGACAAAGCACCCATAGACGCACGCACAGATGCATTTCATGAACTAAATAAAAAACTTACGGGCACGTCTATTTGTGCATCTATTTGCACGTCAGGAGACCCGCATCTAATTGCACGTCTATATATCAGACTTACGCGCGTATAGACGTGCACATACACGCATAAATAGATGCGCTTATAAACGCTTTGATAGACGCACGTATAGACGCAAAATGAACAGACAGATGCGAATATAAACACGTTTTTAAATGCACTGATAGACGCGCCTTTTTGTTTTTTTTTAAATTTTATAGAATACTGTGTATGTTGTGTATGCTATATAGTTACAAGAATCCCATATCCACATTCTGTAATTCAATTCTTACAGCCAACCGCATTTTAATTACAATTCCAAATAAAATATTACAACTCCAAAACGCAATAAAATTGAAAGCTCAAAAAGTGCTTGTATATACATATAGCACGAAGCTAAGCCACGTCATGTGGCTCCAAGTATAAAAAATAAGGAAGCTAAGCCATGTCATGTGGCTTCAAGTACAAAAAATAAGAGGAGTCTATACAAGAGGCACGAAGCCAAGCCAATGGCTTTAAGTACAAAAAAGAATAGTAGCACTACTTCTACGACTAATCCTCGCTCCCTTCTGTGCTGCCTTCTGTGCTCCCTTCTGCACCTCCTTCCTCGTCTTCCTCGTCGTCTTGTGCAGGGGCGGCCTGTAAACAAGGGACAACATATATCAATGTATGAAAAATCAAATCTTTACTTATAATTTTGGCATTATTTAATTACTTTCAAATACCTGGGGGGCCTGTCCAGTAGCTCGGGTATACCGCTCCTCAGTAATCAACCCGTCATCATAGAAGTGCCTCCATGTATCTCCTCTGCGATGGTGGCGGTGGTAGGCTGTCTCCACTGGAGTAGGGTATCTGCCCACGATCTCAAGCTGCATGACCGCGATGCATGACCGCGATACACTTTGTGGAGGGATTAGTACAAAGAAACAACCAACCTCCTAATAGACTACATAAGCAATATAATTTGAGATCGATACTTACAAATTGGGCCTCCCATGATTCAACACCCCCTGCTCCAAAATGCGCGCTCCCATACTCCTCCATCTGGATCCTCCGTGCCTCCACGTGCTGCAGACTCGGCTCCTCCCTCGCTGACTTCATTGCCTTCTTCCACTCACGCTTCTGAGCGGTGTGGGGTGGGCCCCTTGGAGGTTGACCTGCCTCAAGTCTGGCAAGCTCCGCTAGTGCCTACCTCTTAAGGGAAGATCTTTTATTGCTAAGTATCGTAGCAATCTTTGACTTCCCCCATTTATCTGTGAACTGGCGATTGGGGGGGTTAGGATACCTAGAGCGAACAGTAGCGAGGGTCTCATCAGCCAACCTCTTTGGGTGGTCTTTATAGTGGATAAAGCAATCTCTGTAATTGTTAGCAATTACAGAGTGCATGAAGGCCATTATGTCCTTCCCCCGCGCATCCATCAAGATGCCTCCTGTCTGAGTGATGTCATAATAAATCGTACCATCACCCAGAGGCACGTCCAAATCATCTGAATCATCATCCTCCTCACTGCCACATGGCCCAAAGCACTGTGCCATGCATCCGCCACTGCTCTCCCTGCTACTACGCCTGCCACCCTGTCGTGTCGAGCTCGTACGCTAGCCACTCGTAGCTGGGGACTGCACGGGACTATGCTGACCACTCATAGCTGGAGAACTGAGTCTCGACGGCTGGGGAGTACATCGACGGCTCGCCGAGGCAGAAGGACCTCCTGACGGCATGGGGGAAGGGGCATAAGACGGGATGGCAGAAGGGACATAAGACGGCATGGGGTAAGGGGCATAAGACGGTACGGGGGAAGGGGCATAAGACGGGGCATAAGACGGCTGTGCGGACTCCGCTGGGGTGATCTCAGGCGGTGTGGGGTGGCTCGGAGTCTGTAGTGCCGACTCCTGGGGAGTGTTAAGGGTACCCGTCATGTACCCGTATAACTCCACAGGACTAGGAGGGTGCCCTAAAATGTTATATAAATCCTTCCATATCGATTCACGCGGATTAGGTGAGCTAGAAGCACTTCCTCCCCACATGTTAAACTGGAAAAAAATAAACAAATCTATTACTTTGGGAGCTGAGAAGAAAGGGGAAAAAAAAAAAGAGGCTCTGTCAGAGCGCATTCAAGAATGTGGCATCTACCATTTGGGAGCATTTGAATGGGACACGAGATTCGGCAGGCATAAGGGAGGATCTATGTACCACAGGGAGGATGCGTGAAGCTTGGCCTCGCGTGTTTTTTTACCTCGTGCACCGTGGATGTTATCAAATCTAGAGATGGCGATGGTGAAGCGCGCTATTACTACAATTCGTACTCCCACTGGATGCATGAGGTGTTTGAAGGGAGCCTTTACAAAGAGCAAGAAAAGAGGTGTAGAGCAATTATATGGCTTGAAATCTCATGATTGGCACAAGATGCTCCAAGTAAGTATTTTATATGCATAATATCTTTTTCCTTTCAAATTTGTGAGTGAATAGCTATAAGCAACTAATCAACCACCTCCTCGCGGGTTCAGTTCATACTACCTACTAGCATTTCACGTAGTGCATCAAAGGACGTGAAAGATTGTATTTACAAGATGGGCGACCTTGTGAGGTATGTGAGCTCAAAGGAAATAGATCCCACCACGCTTGAGAATGCTCGAGTTATGTCAGTGGAGGCGGTTTGTTTAGTGGAGGAGACATTTCCACGTTCTATTCTCACAAGCCAACTACATCTCATAGTACATTTGGTGGATGAGATTGCTATATGCGGTACTATACATGCACGATGGTTGTTCTTCCTCGAGTGCTTCATGAAGACGTTGAAGGGCTTCGTGAGACAAAATGCAAGACCCGAAGGTAGCATGGCCGAGGGTTGGTTGGTACAAGAGTCACTTGTATATATTTCTGAGTTTCTTGTTGATGTGGATAGCTCTCTCCCACGACTATGGAGAGATGATGAAGACCTAAGGATGACCTCTATTGTGCCTCAAGGAAAAGGACGCAACAAAGAAATAGACACGGAGTTGCGTAATAGTATCAACCTCTTTTGCGTGCTTAATAGTGATGTGATGAAAAGATGGGTGACAAGATACGAGGATGCAAAGGCAAGAAGACAAGAAGAAAGGGCCCTCTTTTGTACACACCACAGATCTCATGTGCCATACCCTCAGCGTCTAAGAGCACTTCCAAAGGATATTCATGTGGATTGGCTACTTGATGAAATGGAGAAAGCAGAGAAAGACGAGGGGATGCATATCACAATGGAAGAATGGGAGTATGCTAGGGGATGCATGAGCAAGGTCGGTATATAGAATGTTATGCATAAGTTAGGAGGTTTTTATAATTTAGATTGCTTATTTAATTGATTTTTTCTTGGTGTAGTGCACTATGTTCAATGCTATATGGTGTGAGGGCAAGCATTTTCGAACACAACGGATTGATGATAAGAGAAACACACAAGATTGCGGCGTCATTGCTAGCTTTGAGGGAGCCAATGGAGCCATGGATGATTATTGTGGCATAATCCAAGATATCATTATGCTTGACTTTCGACGCTTCTTTGTGTATGTTTTGGATGTAAAGTGGTTTAAGGACGTGGTGGAAAGAGGCCCTAATGCAACAATCAAACGCCATGCAAGTGGCTTTGTAACTATTGACTCCACAAAGTTTTGGCAAAGTAGGAAGGACACACTAATACTACCGCAACAATGTGAACAGGTACTGTGCACACACATAAAAATACTCGCTTTTAAATATTTGATGCAAGAAAAGTAACATGATTGTATTTGTGTTTGAATTAGGTTGTCTATCAACCAATGGTGGATAATAATAGGTGGTGGCATGTCATACCTATTATGCCACGTTCCAAAGTGATGTATAGTACATTTACTAATATGGAGGGTGGCCATGGACGTGATGATGACCGTGATACAAGAGAGGAGGATGATCATGAGATAGGAGATATAGATATTGAGGCCGGCATTACCCATGAGGACAAGCCTACCATTGGAGATCTTGATTTCGATGAGCACATGAGTGGCACAAGTAGTAGTGGGTTGAATGTATTTGTAGATCTAAACACTTGTTTGGATTTTGAAGTAGATAGTTTGGCAAGGGTTGATCTCATTGAGGATGAGATTGAACCGTAGCCCCACAATTGATATTGGCAAAACTATTTTACATATTGTCTCATTCTCCTCATTTCCCTTAATTCTTGTATATGTGGGCTTGCAAAAAATTATGTGCTTTGGTAGTCATGGGCAATGTTTGGAAAGCAATGATGTACACCAAAATCTCACTTTCTGTATTCTCTGGAGCGCGTCTAACAATGCGTCTAAATGCGCGTCTGATTCTCAGTGTAAACGCGTAAATAAACGTGCAAATACACGCGCAAATAGACGCGCTAATAAACGGGATGTTAGACGGGCCCGTATTTTCTCAGGTCTAACGTGCAAATAAACGCGGTGATTGACACGCAAATAGACGAGCGTTTAGCCGCGTCCATAGACGCGCCTGTAATTTCTCTACTAGAGCAACGCCTATAGACGCGCTCACTATTTTACGCGTCTACCAAGCGCGTCTATAGTTGCTTTGTGTTGTTGTGGGACATCAATACATGAGCTTCAAACTTGATGTACATTCTATTGTATTTTTATTCTTTGAAAGGATCAAACATGTAGAAAAGAAAAAAAATCATCATTGGGAAACACTCTCTTTAAAGGCTGGTATGAGGAAAAACACTCTCTGTAAAACGTTGGTATAGGAAAGTGTCTCTACCGACCTTTTACACTTCTGTAAAAGGTTGGTACATACCAACCATTTACAAGTCTGGTAAAGGTTGGTATATACCGAACATTTAAAACCCATCGTATGAATCGACGATTAGCGCACTCTGCATGCACACATCGGTGCTTAACCATTGGAACAAGGCCCATGTATAGTAGTGTTAATGGAAGCCTCCATTGTGGGACACTTGGCACCAAAGTGAAAGGCCAAATTGTAAGAATTTTGGGCTAGAGATAAGATTCCAGAGCGAGCTTGACTAAGGAAGTTATAGAAGGAGAACCTCACGTGACAACACAAGGGAGTTGAGCTCATGAAAGAGAATCTACGGCTAGATGATTTAACTAGCTTGGAACCCTCTTTTATGTAGATATAAAATAGGGGCCCACACCATGGGAGCTAGAGAAAAAATCAAAGATCGAAGATAAGATCTTGGTAACTCAAGGAGTTTGTAGATTCCATAAGATAAAAAAATCCACAAACGTCAAGGAACCTATAGAATCCATAGACTTTATGATTCAAGAGAGAGCCTATTGACTTCAAGGAATCTGCATAACTTACAGAGTTTGCAAAAGTCTAGGGAATCTACTAACTCACAAATTCTAAGCTAATCATCAAAATCTAAGGCTATGATGTGAGGAATTTCTATAATCTGAGGAATTCTTTAAAAAAAGCAACTAGCAAGCTCATTGATCCAAGACAAAGAACAAGATGTATAAATATTTATTTATTTAAAAGTACATCATAAAACAACCTAAAGGTATGCAAGTTGTTTCTTAACAACATAGTAGAAATGTACTACTATAATCGAATAAGAGAAATGTCCACTCATTATCCTCTCTCTCTCTCTCTCTCTCTCTTGTTTGTGTGTGTATGTGTAAAGAGAAGGGGGGTTTGGGGTGATTCAATATCACAAATATTTTTTATAAGCCAAGAATTTTATACTTTAGCTTTTAGGGCCACGAGTAATACCAATAGCACAGCCTACATAACTAGCTCACAAGTCACTTTGACCACTGTCTCCATCGGAGGCACTACAATTATAATCACTAATAGCCTTTGGAAAGCTAGCATATCACATTTTTGCATCCTTTATGAGGTAAAGGCCATGTCACTCTTTTTTTATTTGTAGCTAATCAATGACAATGCTGTTGACTCCATTTGTGGTTCTAAATTACCAGATTGGAGAACTACCCAATTGGATATGAGTAAAACTTCAAAACTAAGGGGGAAAGGTTTGAGCTAGGAGCATGCACTATTCCAAATTACATTGATTTCCTTTTCATTGAACAAATACTATGAGTAAGACACTAAGTGACAAGCAAGAACTCATAGCTTAGAATTGATGGATACTATATTGTTATTGAACTTAGATGATACTTGTAGACCTTGGATAGCCATATCACAGAAAGTTTTATCATTGGAGCTGAGAATGATAAATCAATAGTGAAAATATTAATTCCTTTCAAACTAAGTCATCAATTACAATAAAAGTACTCATTGTGTGCACATGGTTGCAACATCCTCTTTTGCTTCACATGGCCTTCCCATGGGTCCATGGCTTACCCAACATTCTGAATTCATGCAAGAGCATTATCCATGTGTAAAACTCAAAGTCACATTATTTGTTTAGGCTTATGCAGCAAGGACAAAACTCAAGAACTTTGCCTTTACCGCAATTACAAGATGACCTTGTTATTTAAAGGAAATACATCATTTAGGCAAGAGGTGCATTCGTCACTCGTTATAATTGGCGCCTGCAAAATTCAAACTAGATTTGTAGATCACACGGTTGGTATAGTAGTTCCTGAGATACTCTCCAAAGACGTAGTCTTTGAAAAGGGGTGGATTCTTGTCACTCAGCAAGGCAGGAAGGGGGCTGATCTTAGTATCCTCCTTTGGGCCGAGACTTGCAGCTAAGGTCATTCTGGCTCTGGTGCGGTTGACCACCGCTCTATGCTCCACGCTCTTGTACTTCCCGTTAGTCAAAACCTGCACACGAGAGCTTAGAATTATCCAACTTCCAAGAACTCTCCTACATTAAAAAAACGTTCTTGCTTCTATGTGATTGGAACATGACTACAATATTGCTAGCCAAGGCCTGCTGAAGCTGAGTGCGGAGCATGACTACATTGCTAGCCAAGGCACCATAAACTAAACGGTTGCGCAGTCCGACAAGGGAAGGCAGGCTTAGCACCTCGATCTGATCAGCTACGTTGACGACAAATGCATTGGGAACCGGGTTGGCAGATATCCATTTATCGCCCTTCCTGATTTGCAAGCCTGGCACTTCATCTGGCATTAGGATAGTGAGACTTGAAAGATCGGAGTGGGCGCTTATGCCCAAGACGACACTCGGGTCTGGACAGGGCGGGTAGAAATTGATGGCCATCACAAAACGCTCAAGTCCTGGCAGCGCAGTTTTCATATACTCGCTAGTCAAACCTAGGCTCTCGAAAATGGCCTCGTACAGCGCAGCACCCAGCTTGTCCATTTTCGTTCTGTACTCCTGAAGATCCTCTCTGAAACCAGGCGATCAAGTAGCAAGAAGTTTGTTGACAATCAATAATTATGTGAGAACTAACTAATTTGTGTAAAATCGACAACTACGTAATCTCTTTGCCAGTTTATGATATCTTGTAGATCTGTCGTAAGATGTACTGCAATCCGTCTGGCTTCTGGTAATCTAACGTAAAAGCTACCTTAAAACTAGTGGCGCTTCTTCGAAACCATCGCATACCCCCGGACGACGCCGGATGACGAGCCCGTCCTTCCAGTCAGATGGCTGGCCTGGCGCAACATTGAAACCCGTGGTAACGGTAACACCAGCGTCGGCATTATGAGACGGGAGTTTCCTCTTCTCCTCTACGGGTAGATCGTAGAACCTTCCAACAGCCCTCCGGATCTTAGCCATGTCCACCCCATGGTTAATTATCTGTCACAGCATAGCAGTAAGGGAGGCCATGAGTAAACTTGTATATCTTTGTTTGCATTGCGAGAAAAACGCTACATGCATACAAATTCGTCTCCACGATTCAAGTAAGTGCACACACCTGGAAGAATCCCCACTCGTCACAGGCGCGGCCGATTTGCGCTACGATCTCTGCTCGTCGGCCATCCTCTAGGCCTGCGAGATCAATCACCGGAACCTCTTCGTCGCTAGAGGTTTTCTCAAGGGAGACACGTTCGTCAAGAGGCCTGATGTATTGGGCGGGGACCTCGGTGACACCATCGTCGACCCATTCCTTAACACCTTTGATGTGGTCTCGGAGGCTTCCGCCCAGCAGCACTGGAGCCATGGCAGATATGTAAGCGAATAAGGTGACAGATGATCGAGCTTGGAAAGCAATTGAAAATCTTCGGGGGAGGAATGATTATATAGAGGCGAAAGGTGTTGCCAGCTATTTGGCTTTGTCTTTATTTTCTCCCACGCTTTCGGCGGTTGGTTGGAACTATCCCAGAACCATCAATGGCACGAGATCCTCACCTTGCTTACTAGAAATCTAATAATAAATGCACCCGCAGGCCCCTGCAAATATCATCAGCAATGTTAATAGTACACACCGACTTGGTATGACCAATGCAGCAATCACCTAGGAAAACAAGGTGGCACTCACGCCCTCCAAAAGGAAATAGAAGTTAAGTTGGATACCACAATCTAACCCTAGAGCTCCAACTAACTACACATAGTTATACTTAATAGCAGCCTAAACAATTCAACATAACTTTTCTCAAAGGAAAACCATCATCTACACAAAACCACACCCATTCCATAGGCCCTTGGTGCAGGACCAAAAACCATGATTAAATAGTTTTTTCCAACGATTTTTAGTTTAAAAAAACCAATTAAATCAATTTAGAATACCATTTCAATCAAATGATTTAAATCCCATTCCTTAATTAACACCTTTGATGTGATCTCACAGGCTTCCGCCCATCACCACTGGAGCCATGGCAGATATGTACTAAGTGGATAAGGTGACAAATGATGCTAGCTTGGAAAGCAGATGAAAATCTTATCGAGGGAGGAGTGATTATATAGAGGCGAAAGGTGTTGCTAGTTATTTGTTATTTTCTCACACGCTTTCGGCAGTTCATTGGAACTATCTCAAAACCATCAATGCCACGATATCCTCACGTTGCTTCACAGACCAGAAATCTAATAAATGCATCAGTGCGTGGTATGACCAATGTAACAATCACCTAGGAAAAGAAGGTGGCAATGCCAGTGAGGCCCTGCAAAAGGAAATAGAAGTTGGGAATAACATGGGATACCACAATCTATCCCTAAAGTTCTAACTAACTACAATTACCACTATAATTACACTTAATAGCAGCCTAAACAAGTCAACATGACTTTTTTCAAAGGAAAACCATCATCTACACAAATTCCATAGGCCCCTTTCAGGGCCAAAAACCTTGATTAAATAGTTTTTATCCAATGATTTTTAGTTTTAAAAATCAATTAAATCAATTTAGAATACCATTTAAAGAAACGATCATTTAAATGAAACGATTTTAATCCCTTAAATCAATTTAGAATACCATTTAAAGAAACGATCATTTAAATGAAACGATTTAAATCCCTTGGAAACCCTTGTTTAGAATTGCTCTCTCAAATGTTATGTGAGAGCCATGTAATGTTTGGGATATTTTAAGATAGGAGTGGTCTAATGCCAAGTGTGGGTATGGTGTGTTGGTGTAATATTGATGTTGCTTAATGGATCTTGACCAAATTTGTGATTGGAGCATGCATACAATATGCATATTGTACCAACTTCATCTATACTACCTAATGTCCATTCTCTTTTTAATGATTGAAGATGTACACGGGCCTAGTGGTACATGAGTTACTGGCACAAGGATGGGTGGGATCATCTATCACCACTTCAATGTTAGTACTATTAGTCGGAAAAGAAATCAAGACCAGAGGCTAGAGGCTAAGCGTGGCAACGCTCGAGGGCCATAGAGAAAGGAGATCGTGAGGGCAAATTGTTGTCATGGGAGGGGAAAAGGAATTAGAAGTGGAGGGAAGGAAGAGGGAGACTATGACACAAGGGGAAAAGGAGAGGGGGAAGAGAAGCATGTACATGATAGGAGGAGGAATGTAGAGATGGAGACATCAAGGGAAGAGAACCATACTTTATTTGAAAGAAAGGATGACAGGGAAATATCAAAATACTAGGTAGGTGGCTTTACAAGAATGAGAATGTCTCATGAAGGAATAGCCCCCTCCTTTTATAGCCAAAAGAGGGGGTCTCTCCCAATTAATGCATCCTCCCACATGCATGGTGTGTGTGGAAAAGTCTCCCATGTGGGCTAGGAGGTTACACACTCTCAATTGTGTGCGACAACCCTTTGCCTCAATTTTCCACATAAATCAAGCCCCATATCTCAAGTCTATGATACACCCTTGGTCTCTTCCCAATTTTATAATATGTTCAAACCTCTAGGAGGACAAGTGGAGGGTTGGCACAAGGAATCTTGCCACCTCATCCTACTTTCCCCATTATTTAACTTGCTCTCTTGGACCTTCTATAGGAGGACAAGTGGAGGGTTGGCACAAGGAATCTTGCCACCTCATCCTACTTTCCCCATTATTTAACTTGCTCTCTTGGACCTTCTATACCTCCCCCACATGGGCCTAACCCATATGGAGGGAATAACTCAATATAATATCCATCTCCACCTATTTTATATTACTTCTGATCCCATGGACTTTGAGCCATATCTCACTAAATGCAGCCTAGGTGGAGGGGTGGCACATGGAGGAGCCATGCCACCTTACATTTTATTATGTACAACACACCTTATGGGTCCTCTTACATGGAAGGGTGGCACATGTTCATGCCCTGCCACCTCAACCTTAGGCCCTATGCACACCATATTTTATTATACTATTGCCACATATACAAACACACATACATATTAATGCCTTTTTCCTTAGATAATTTTATCCATAACAGTTCTCCCTCGCAGGCAGGGAATGCATAGCATTTTCATGCCTGGGTCCATCACGCACAAAGAAAGGCTTGAGGTAACGCTTGTTGATCACCTTCTTGCCATATGGTTCATGCAGCTCCTGAACTTGTACAGACCCATTGCTACATTCCTTGATGACTTTGTATGGACCTGTCCACAGTGGCAGAAACTTCTTATCCATTTGGTGGTCCAATCTGTTATCAAAGCATAGGACAACATCCCCCTCAGCAAAGTATCTTTCCCATCCCTTGCGAATCTTAGCATCCAAGCGGGCCTTTTGTCGATTATTTTGGATCTCTGTTTGGTGTAGTGCAAGGCGTCGAGTTTCATCTAACTTCTCAAGTTGTACCAATCTGGCCTCTACATGTTCATCTTCTATCATCCTCTGTTCCTGTGCCAATCTCAAGGCTGGAATCTCTATCTCTAGTGGTAAAACTGCCTCAGTACCATACACCAACTCAAAAGGAGTGTGACCTGTAGATGTTTTATGAGTGATGTTGTAAGCCCACACGGCTTCAGTGACCTTCTGATCCCATTGGCTCCTGTTCCCTATGGCCATTTTTCCCATGGTTTTACAAAGGAGGCCATTGGTCCGCTCTGTTTGACCCATGGATGCTGGATAATAGATGCTAGAAGTGTGATGATCAATACCCATGCGATCCATGAGTAACTCCACTGCTTCATTTAAGAATGGACTCCCATAGTCAGAGACTATCTCCATGGGTGTCCCAAACCTTGTGCAGATACGTTCAAATATGAAATTTGAAACTGCCTTGCCATTTGTAGCAGGGAGGGCAATAGCTTCAGCCCACTTAGTGACATACTGAGTGGCTACCAAAAGATACTTCTTTTTGCGGGCAGTCATGGGCAAGGGCCTGACAAAATCTATTCCCCACTTCTGAAACGGATGGATGGACATCACTGGGTGATGTTGCCCAGGACACAAATCCTTCCTACCAAAGAATTGACATGGTTCACAGGTTTTGCAATACAAAGTGACATCCTTGAACAAGGTCGGCCAATAGTATCCAGCATGTAAAATCTTCTTAGCTGTATAGTCATTGGCATAGTGGCCTCCACAAAATCCATCATGATAATGCTTCAATACCTTAGGTACTTCATCTGCATCAATGGCCCGTCTTAGTACCCCATCCATGCCTTGACAGTACAACACCCCATCAAGGAGGGTGTAGTGCCTACTATCTCTATGGTACTTTCTGAAGGAAAGGAGAAAGCAGTCAAAAACTTGTAGATACCACCATACCATGGATCCCCAACTTCTATGGCTGCTACAAGGTTTACATCAAGGCACTCCTCTAAATCAATCAAAGCATTCTTCAAGTTGGAACAACCCCCTTTTACAATTTTGAAAGAAAAATCATATTCTTGTAGAACTGCCAACCATTTGGCCAACTGGCCCATGGGATTTGGTGATTGAAGAACCTGCTTTGCAAGACCAGTGCTAGTGAGTATAAAGAAGGACTCTCCAGCCACATAATGCTTAAATTTCTCAATGTAAAACACCAAAGACAAGGCATGCTTGTCAGCCTCTGAATAGCGTCGCTCAATGTCGAGCAATTGTCGAGAAGCAAATCGAATGGGATACATGTACCGATCCTCCCCTTGCTGGAGAAGAATACCTGCCATGGGAAGAATCTTCAGCATAGAATAGCACATAGACAATCTTAAAAGGACAACCCTCATGATATCACGTCCATCTTTACAAGCGAGAAAATGTTAACAGTTGGAGAGCTTGCACATCATCTTCAGCTTCTTCTAGTTCTTGTAGTCGCCATGCTATTTCTTCAAGGGGTGTGCGGTCTAGCATCCTTCTTTTGAGCAATGTCCTTGGGAACCTTCCTGATGATCTTCCGAAGTCGGTGAACTCGTATCAAGTATGCCCAACACTTAGTTTCATGATGACCACAACCTTTGCATTCCTTACAAATGATCACCCTCCTTTGTGGCTTGCGGCTTTGTTGGGGTGGTGCTTCCAATCACGTCATGCGTGATTGAAGTACAAGCTTCACGCGCCAAGAAATCAGCAACAAGATTTCGAGCTCGAGGAATATGCTGAATTTTTACCTCTTCAAATTGGTTGCAAAGTTCCAATGTTTGTTGATGTCGTGGAACCAAGCCTTTGCTCCGCACCTTCCACCTTCCACTAACTTGTTCACACACTAGTTGAGAATCTCCTTGCACCTCAAGTTGCTTGGCATGATGTTCTTGTGCCTTTTGTAGCCCAAAAATGAGTGCCGAGTACTTAGCTTGATTGCAAGTACTTGCAAGTGCAGACTTGCTGTAACAATACTCCTCACCACCCGGTGAAGTGAGCTTCATGCCCATGCCAGTAGCCTTGGTCGAAGGTTTGTAAGCTCCATCAAATTGAAGGATCCAAGATGTCATCACACCAAGACTAAAATTCGGACATCCCAAGTTTCTCGGTAGTCCAAGATAGGTAGGAGGAGAGGGTGGGGAGAATTCAACACTTGAGCCAAACGTTCAGCACCAAAAAAACTTGCAATCCGTTGTTGATAGTTTATCTTAAGACCAAAAAGAATTACAACTTGAAGCTCGAAATGAGGCATTAAAGGTTGATTAGGTACAAATGGATTCCTTGGTCGAAACATTACCAACCATAGCCGAGGCCTAGAAACCTTTGTAGTGAGATTGAGAATAAACCATTCAGGATGAGCTTATCCACAGGAATCAACAAGCAGATGCACCAAATCTCCCCCCAAGTTTGGGGAGCATCCCACCCTTCAATGAAGGACACCGTTTTAATTACCTCTGAAGCAGCAAGTAGTTCGATCACCGTACAATGAGTAGAGGTAATATCAAAGTTCTCCCAGCGTATCAGTAGTTCTTCACCATGAATCATCCACAGTGTATCATTCCACCCGTCATCTCCTTGAACAATGCATTGGACAATCAGCCGTTGAAGGTCGACATGAAGATCTCGAGGGGGTCACTCATCATATGTAACCCTATCACGTGAGTTCAACAAAAGGATATTTTTTATTTCTAAAATTTACAGAAATAAATATACATAAGGGACTATTTAAAATAATTTTGGAAAAAATTTACAGATTTGTATAGAAAAGGGGTACGTTTTATTAACAAAATCTTTTACAGATAAGGGATTTTAAATATAGGCCTTGAACGCACGTGATATAGAGGGTTTATACATAGTGACCCCCCCGAGATGAAGATCAAGGAAGACATCTCGTGCATTGGTAGCCATAAGGTGCGGAGGACCAGGCACCAATTCCTTAAACGCGTCGAGAAGTGACATAAATGTACACCCTCCTAGTGTGGAGTGCGTCCGTGAAGTGAGCTTGGAGAAGTTCTGAATCAGCAATCTAGCAAGAGATGTGAATAGAGCACATGAAATGAAGTACTTCTGCTTTTTACAGCAAGAGCAAACTCCCCCCGGTTAGAGACTTACAGTCCCCGAGATTTCAATATATGAACAAAAATCATTACATTTTCACCACTTCCAACTTGTTGGCCCAATGATAAGTCTCCCTTTCATGAAGGGGGAGGTCTTGGGTTCAAATCCTACTCTTTAATAAAAAGAGAGGAGGAGAGAGGAGAAGGAGAAGAGAAAGAGAAAGAGAAGAGAGAGGGGGGGCGCGGGATCTACTGTTACAGTTTTGCAAGAACTCAGAAAACTGTCCGCGACCAAAAGACGCAGTAGCCCAAAAATTGTTGCAGGGGTGAACACAGTAGACGTGCGGAGTGAGAAGACTGCTGTCTGTGACCAAAAGTTGCAGCAGCCCAAAAAACTGTCGCACAGTCGAACATAGTAGACGCGCGAATCGAATGCACGTGCAGTAGCTTAGAAGGAGCACAAATGGTACAGTTTTGCAGATGCGACCGGTACGAGCAGAAGATTCGCCAGTAGCCGTGGAGATTTCTATCCCAGCAGCCACACCATTTCTATTAGTCAGAAAAGAAATCAAGACCAGAGGCTAGAGGCTAAGCGTGGCGATGCTTGAGGGCCATAGACAAAAGGAGATCGTGAGGGCGAATCGTTGTCATGGGAGGGGAAAAGGAATTAGAAGTGGAGGGAAGGAAGAGGGAGACTATGACACAAGGGGAAAAGGAGAGGGGGAAGAGAAGCATGTACATGATAGGAGGAGGAATGTAGAGATGGAGACATCAAGGGAAGAGAACCATACTTTATTTGAAAGAAAGGATGAGAGGAAATATCAAAATACTAGCTAGGTGGCTTTACAAGAATGAGCATGTCTCATCAAGGAATAGCCCCCTCCTTTTATAGCCAAAAGAGGGGGTCTCTCCCAATTAATGTATCTTCCCACATTCATCGTGTGTGTGGAAAAGTCTCCCATGTGGGCTAGGCAGTTACGCACTCTCAATTGTGTGCGACAACCCTTTGCCCCAATTTTCGCATAAATCAAGCCCCATATCTCAAGTCTATGATACACCCTTGGTCTCTTCCCAATTTTATAATATGTTCAAACCTCTAGGAGGACAAGTGGAGGGTTGGCACAAGGAATCTTGCCACCTCATCCTACTAATTTCCTCATTATTTAACTTGCTCTCTTGGACCTTCTATACCTCCCCCACATGGGCCTATCCCATATGGAGGGAATAACTCAATATAATATCCATCTCCACCTATTTTATATTACTTCTCCCATGGACTTTGAGCCATATCTCACTAAATGCAGCCTAGGTGGAGGGGTGGCACATGGAGGAGCCATGTCACCTTACATTTTATAATATTACTATCATGGATTATGTACAACACACCTTATGGGTCCTCTTACATGGAAGGGTGGCACATGGTCATGCCCTGCCACCTCAACCTTGGGCCCTATGTACACCATATTTTATTATACTATTGCCACATATACAAACACACATACATATTAATGCCTTTTTCCTTAGACAATTTTATCCATAACAGTACATGATAGTCTACTATGTTAGTACTATGTTACTACTTTTTTAGTCCTATGGTAGTGATATTAGTCTATTATTAGTCTCTCTCTCTCTCTCTCTCTCTTTTGTAAAATTTATTAAATGATCGAGTTGTCTCCTCTCCCTTGCAAAAAAGAGATTCTAAGGGCTTACCTAAAAAATGGAGCTAGATCGACCCATGATGGTGGTATTTCCTTCCGAAATGAGCATTGTTATCATCTCATCTAGCATGAAAATTAATTGTAGCATGATAATTTGTTTGGGATACATATATATATACATACATACAAAAGCACAAAGGATTGGAGTTCTTGCGTATGTAATAGGTTAGGAGAGGTTTTTGAGTTATCTTTTAAAAAGCAAAAAGCAAAGCAAGCTTTTTGAAGTTATTGCTCAAAAAGCCAAGGTTAAGAGAAATTGTTTAAGTTAGGAGAACTTTTTGAGAAATCGAAAAGTTTAAAAAGCTAAAAGTAAACAAGCTTTTTGATGGTTTCGCTGATGCAATAGGTTGGATGAGATACACAAATTTAACAAAAATTCAAAAACATTAATACGTGGAGGATGTTGCATATGCAATAGATTGGAAAGCTCTACACCTGTTGCATTATTTTGAAAATTGTGTCGATTCAGCTCTAGGTTGAGATGAAGAGAACCAAGAAAAATGAAGAATGGGCTCCCAAATGTAGGAGTGTCTTATACTTATACTTAACCTATAATGCCTAAAAAGATGCCCTAAACCTAATTATAACCCACTTCCTTCCATCTCCTCCATCGTTGGCAAACTCCTCCACCTCCTCCTCTCTAGGTATTCCCTCTCCTACCTCCTCTACTCCTCCCTCCCACCTTCCCCTCCTCTCCTCTCTCCCTCCCTCCTACCTTCCCCTTCCCGCTCCCCTCTCCTCTCCCTCTTGCTCCCTCCCCCGCCGCTTCCTTTCCCCTCTTCTCCCTTCCCGTTCACTCGGCTCCCTCTCCCCTCCCCTCCCTCTCCCCTCCGCTCGCGCTCATTTGCTCCCTCTCCCCCCCCCATCTCTCTCCCTCTCTCTCCCTCCCTCCCTCCCTCTCTCTCTCTCTCTCTCTCTCTCTCTAGGGGGCCACAGACGAGTGACTAGGTGGTGGCTATGAGGTGGGCAGAGAGGTGATCGAGTGGGGGGGCTTAGGAGACACTTGGGTCTTGCCCTAAGGAGGGGGGGGCATTATCCCCTCCCCCAACCTGTTGCACACCCCTTGGTCCCTCCTTAGCTCCTTACGCCCCTCAGGCCCTTCAAAAATCACATTTTTAAAATTTAATTTTAAAATTGAGTAATTAAATTATAATTAAATAAATTTAATCATAATTTAATTATATAAATAATGAAAATTTAAATTAAGTTTTATTTCATTTCTAAAATTTTAAATTAAAAAAAGCTATTTGAAAGTAATTAATAAAATGAAACATTAAAATTTATTTAGTTTTTGTTAATTAGAAATAATAGCTACTATATAATTAATTTAAAACTAATCAAATCAATAAAATTTTAATTATAATTAGTTATAATTATTTTTAGTATTGAAGTAATTCTTAATATTTAATAATTAGCTTCATTTAGAGATCGATTAATTTTAAAGTATTTTAATTAAAAAATAATTTTCTAATTATATATAAAATTCAAAAAATAAAATAAAATTTAAACTTAAGTAATTAGTTTTATTTTAAGATTGATTAGTTTTAAAGTAATTTAATTTAAAATTGAAAAAAGGTTGCTTTAAAAGTTAGCACTAGTTTGGTAGAAGGACATAAAAATGTCCTGGGACACTTTTATGTCCTATCAATTTAGCAATTTCCTACAATTATTCAAAAGCATTGATAAGGTATTTTGGGGTTTTGATTATTTGGCATAATAGCTTATATACTTAAAAAAACTTGAAATTTGCACCTATTACTTTGAGCTCTACCTAAAGTTTTAAGGTCAACCTAACACCAACATTTCAAGCTGTTTTCTCAGGTTTTAGATAAAACGGCCATACTTGTTACTTAACGAGTTTTCTTAGAGTTTGGAAGTCCTAGAGTCTAAGGATAGCTCTAATACATATGTTTGTATTTCCTTGGAGCTAGATAATCATATTCATTATGATCTATGGTCTTAAATGTAATTCTAGTAAATGCTTATGGTGAGGCAAAAATTGATTTTTCACAAATTATTTGACATGTCTAACAAGTTTCAAAATATACCATACTTTGTATATGTCTTCAATAGGATACTATGGAGTAGCTCAAGTTTTTAGGGGACCTAATGTCATGTAGAACACCAAATTCAAATCATATATTGATTGTTCCAAGTTATGTTGTAATTCACGCTAAATTCATGATACAAGGGTTAAAGGATATCATAAGAACCTTCATGCATTTAAATTATACTTATAGAGTGCCTCTAATCATGAATGAGTGATACCAATTAAAAAAAGTTATGAAGAACACTTATATACGTGATAATTCTAAAAGTGAGATTTAATGTGAAACCTGTTTTGGTAGTTGATATTAGAAGCACCTAATCTCTTTTAGTTTTAGCCTTTATTATGATGTGGTGGCTTTCCCTTATGATATAATATTGTTATTGTTAAGATATGACTCTTTGTCGCTATTATATGTAGTATATAAAGATGTTTTTTTATGAAATGTGACTTAAAATGCAACCTGCTAGGCTAACCACTCTTGTTAATTGATAAATTAATCTTGCCAAAATGATTTTTAGACAAAATTTTGTCACTCTTAGGTGTTTTTCATACTTAGAAACACTTTGCAAAAAATGCTAGCTCCTTGAAATCAATTTTATTTTCGGGCATGCTAGATAAAGTTTCAAATCTGAGTATTGTCTGGGTGAAAGACTATGTTACCATACATTTTTCAGCATTTTGTAATCACATGTAACTTTGTTTTGTGCTCTTTATATTTTTAGATAATAGTCCTATGAGGCTACCTTAATCTCAAGAGAGGAAATTGCCAAAAAATACATATGCAACAAGTTGTGATTTTTTTGCCAAAACCTCAAAAGGACACTTTTATGTCCTGTTATGCTACAAAACTAGTGTTAAATGATAAAAAAATAAAATTGTATTTTAAAATTAATGACTTAAAAAGTATTTAGAAATAAAATGTAATTAATTAATTTTATTTAAAATAAATTAAAATTAAGAAGTTAAATTTATTTGTATTTATGTATATTGTTAGCATAATGTAATTAAATTCTATAATATTTGAGTTGAAAATCTAATTTAACATTTTTATCTATTTAATTGTAGAGAATCATGGCTCCCAAAGTCGCTTCTAGGGCTCCCAAGATGATTGAGAAATTTCTTGAACATGGTTAGTATTTGCTAGAGAGGATTTCAAAGTGTTTCTTAGTGATGACTAACGAGGATGTGTCAAGCTCCCATTAGAACCAAGAGGCAATAAGAAATGTAGGAGTAGTTTCCATGATAAATATTGAAGACAATGGTTCGGTTGAACTTGCATAAAGAATTAAGAGTGAAGATGTTGTATATAGGTTATGGGCAATGCACAAGAAGTACTAAAGCCTATACCAAATTCAGTACATGCTTAAGCCTATACCAGATTCAATGCAAGGACCTTAATTAGAACTACTTGATGCCTTGATGTTACACAGGATAAGTTGGGATGGTTTGTAGAGTGTTGTTGTACATGCAGTAGTAAGTGTGCCAATAGTAGTACCTATAGTAAGTGTGCTAGCACTAGTAGCAATTTTGCTGCAAGTAGCAACAAGTATACCACAAGTAGCATCTCATTCTAAGGTTGTACTCCCCGCAACATCCATATGTTCAGTACCAGTATGCCATCCCTAGCTAAAATTACAAGAAAGCGAGTGAGTCGTCCTGAGGCAGGATCAACTTCCACAGCTATTCTGAGAAAGAGAGCAAGCTCCATGGGTGAATCGAGTGAGTGGAGGTTATTTAGCACCGGGCGAGCAATTGGATAGTGACAATGAGGATCAAGAGGAGGAAATAGATGTATTTGTTGATTTTTTTGTAAGTGTAGAAAATTTGCATCCTCCTAAAGGCGAGGGATATATTTGGGGATTGGTACATTTCCTCATCATCACACCACTCATTACCTTGTTCACAAATCAATGGAACCTCGATGTGCATTTTGCATGCAAGTTGTATGAAGAGACCAGGAATGCTAAAACACCATTTGTAGGCAATGTCACTCTCCATCCAATCAAGTATGTGAGACTTCGAGAAGAATCCTCAATTCAAGGAAGTCACATTGCAAAGGTGAAGAGATTTTCTCCAAGCCTTTGAAGAGTTCAAAGATAGTGACTTTGCTCGTGAAATTGATCTCTACGAGACTAGATATGGGAATGACATCGAGAAGAGATATATGCTCACAAAGAACAAGTTCCTTGACAGATGCAGGTTTGAGCCCATTGATGGGCAACACTTTTGTGAAGCTTGTAGAATTTCCCTTGAAGAGAGATGAAAAGGAAACTTGAATCACGCTGAGTAGTTGTAGAACTTTCAACGGGTCATCTGTTACATATCTTATTTAATAATGACTCAAAATATATGCTTGAATTTGAAAGATTGAATCTGGTTCTGGCCGTTGACTAGGTAGTAGGAAGACAAACTCAACTCTTTTCGAGATCCTAACAAAGGAAAGGGAGTTATGGGTTGGATGCGGCTCACCATGTATAGTAAAGGGAAGGAGACCTACCTTTGAATACACTATGAAGCTGACTCATTTTACAGATGCTCAAGAAGCATAGTGAATGATACGCAGTCAAGTGTGTAGGATTTGAAGACCACAATTGCAAGATATAGGGACTTTACTTGCATAGTGTTTCGTCAGGAATCAATCTTTCAGCTTGTCTTGGATGTTTGTAAAGCAGATGAAGAAGGGAAGATATCCTACAAGGCACTAGAGCATGTGAGGAGCATGCCGCAGGTAAGAGAAAAGCAACAATAAAGCAGCTATCTATTGTTTGGTGGAAGGTCCTTGGTCTTGGTCAAATGACTGACCAGTTGTGAGCCAAAACTATTGAGAATTAGACATCGGGTTGGTTAGAGGGGTCTAAATCCACATTGTCGAAGTGGATATTGGATAGGTGTTGGATGTGGATGATGGATTTTTAGTCCTATTTAGTGGGTCTATCCCCTTGTATTGGGCAGATCCTCCTAGCCCTCCACTTTGAGGGTGATAGCTAATCTAACATGATTGTGCTCCTATTGTGATGGTCTTACCATCATCTTCTCTGCTTCGCACATGTGAGCCTTCCTCTTCTCCCATTGAGCACTCTAGATTTTAACATGGTATCAGAGCTATGTCTCTTCTCCCCTTTCTTCAAGCTTGCCATATTCATAGCCAACATCTCTCTTTGGAGCTATTAGCTCAACTTATATGGTGGTGTTTCAGTTTGGACTACTATGAGTTTCTTTCTCATTCGATTTGTACCACCAAAAGCTTCCATTTGAATTTTTTGGCATCTAAGGAGGAGTTTTTACCTACTGGTTTTCTCATACATAGCCATGGCCATGATGTATTGAGTGATGACCTAGGAATTAGTGTATTAGTGGCTCGGGGGGTTCACCTCAAAAAAATTTAGTGTACTACATCCATTCAAAAGCAGGGGTATTTTAATCCCACTTATGGAAAAATTTTAGCAAGATTACAATAACAATAGGGGTTTTTTAATTTGATTTTAGGAAAATTTCCATTAGTTCATATGTAAAGAGGGGTGGGTTTGTTGGGGAAAAAAATTTACTTAACGGGTTTTTAAAATATCCCTTGAACACACATGATACTTTGCAGTGTATTCCCATTTTCGTGTTGTCTCTATTGCATAGAAGTTTGTTTACAACAACATATATGTACCAATTTTTGGCCATCTATGCTTAGTTGGTAATTCACCAAAGATTATATGGGTCTACCAGTCATCCAATGATTTCTTAAATGCATTTGAAATATCTATTACCAGGCTTGTCTACTATCAAAAGTTTTTATCAAGAATGTTTCCAGAGGTTCAAAGCATGATGTTTACTAGTTTCTAGTGGCATATGGTGTGTGTTATTTAATATCAAGAAAGCACTCTGAAGGCTTATAAATGTCATAGAAAGGGCTCAGTGTGTTGAGCAAAAATTTGGTTCCCTTCTTCTATCAATGTATTCCTCAACAATGCTACTCCATCGGCACTCAAGAGGCTCCTATCAACTATCACATGTTGATGCCTTGCAATATTATAGTGTTTTTTTTTTTTGAGCTACCACTTATTCATAGGGGATTGTGCCTCTCAATGTATTGCATGATGAGTTTGTCCTCTAATAACGTTGTCATCGCCAATTAATTTCTCAACAAACTCTTATGCAATTTTTGCAATTTTTGGCCATAGTCTTCTGCTAGAAGCTTGCATAAGCAATGGAGATAAAATCATGGTTGCAACCCTTGTCCGTGACTCTCATTTCTATGCACGACCGATTTTCTTTCCTTTTTTTTGCCAATTATTATCTCTAAGGTTGAAGTTCATCTTATATGCTTACAAGTGGCATGGTGATTGGAACCTTAGAAAAGGTTTAATCTAAGGTCTTATTGTTGGGGCTTAGACCAACCCATGTGCCTATTATTCAACATTTAAACATAGACTTCCTTGGCTACCACTAAGAGACTTATTATTCCTAAATATAGACTTGCATATTGAGATACATTTTTTCTTTTGTTACATATGGCTCAAGATCTTTGTATTGGAAAGCACTTTTATATCTGGCAAATTCTCATCATAAAACTCTTGTTCATCATGAGACTATTGCCATATTTATTATAGAGAAGTGATGATCCTATGAGTGCAATTGATTTGAAGGAGGGTGAGCGTTCTCATGCTCACATATTGCTACATGACAATAATAGGCTTCTTTGCCATTTTGGTGAAACCTAAATAGCAACATCTTTATGGGAATCTAAGGAGAAGTCACTTTTATAGTGACATATATTTTTTAACTGTTATTATGTTTATATCCTCATTCAAATGAAATCCCTCTTGTATAGGAATAAATACTGCCATGTCTATATGACATTGGTAATACCTTCCTATAAAATTATCTATGGATTTATGTATGTGATTCATAGAGACATTGATGCTATGTACAAGATGAATTACATCTATAGAGTCATTCTCAAGAATCATCAACACACTACCCTCGTTATGAACTGTGCTGCATTATTACCATGTCCCTTTTAAATTTCAAAACATTGTAAATAAGCATGTAATTGATAAAGGCTTTTCCCAACTTATATCACCTGATGAATACATAATACTTCACCCTGTTTGAATTAAGGGGGAGTGTTGAAAATTAGACACCGGGTTGATTAAAGGGGTCTAAATCCACATTCACGTGATTGGTGGAAGTGGATATTGGATAGGCGTTCAATGTGCATGATGGAGTCTTGGTCCTATATAGTGGGTGCTATCCCCCTTGTATTTGGTGGATCATCCTATCCCTTCATTTTGAGGGTGATGGATAATCTAACCTTGATTGGCTCCTATTGTGTTGGTCTCACCATCTTTCTCTCTCCTTCTCCCATGTGATCTTTCCTCTTCTCCCATTGAGCACTCTAGATTTTAACAAAAATGTGGGTGTGTTCATTAGATGCAGATGGAACTCTAAGAAAGGATGCAAGAGGAAAGATAGCCAAAGATTCTAGAGAAAGAGTATGTAGAGATCAAGAATAACACTTTGGCTCGAAACTTGCAAAGTACAACACCAATAATTGGCTCAGCCTTCAGCTTCTCTTATGACATCTGCTTATCAAAGAATAGGACACAAAATATGTATGTATCAATGTCATTGATACAGAATGCTTCATGGAAATGACCGTTGATTCTTGGGAGAAGCCATGTGTGTTTATCATGTGGATGAGTTGCAAGACTTTGGAGTGGTGGGATAGTTAACCTTGTAAAGTTTATCATACAAGGTGCTTTGGGAGACAAGAAAAGATCAAGGTTGGTCCTCTTTGTGTTAGAAGCACAAAGGGATCCCCGGATCCCCTCTTTGCCAGCTCGACATCAATTGGATGTCCACTTAAAAAAGTCTTTCATGGTGTAGTGTTGCGCTATGACTTGACCATGCTAGAAGGAACGGGCATTCGAGTCTTAAATCCATACTTGATTTCTTCTTAAATAGGGGTGGGCACCCTATAATTTAACTTCTTGTAAATCTTTTGGAGCTATATTACAAAGAGGAATAAAAACCTAAAAAACATGTAGCAATGGTGGACTATCGAAAGATAAAAAACCCTAAATTGATTAATGAGATGGTATCCAACTCGGGGGGGTCACTATGTATAAACCCTCTATACCATGTGCGTTCAAGGCATATTTCTAAAATCCCTTATCTGTAAATTTTTCATTAATAAAATGTACCCCTTTTCTATACAAATCTGTAAATTTTTTCCAAAACTATTTTAAATAGTCCCTTATGTATATTTATTTTTGTAAATTTTAGAAATAAAAACTATCCTTCTGTTGAACTCACATGATAGGGTTACATATGATGAGTGACCCCCCCGAGGTATCCAACCTATTAAATTATTGATGGATGTGGCTCTGGCTCATGGATGGTAGCATTGTATTGAATGGGTTTGCAGTTGAAAAACTCCTACACTAAGGTATGAATGCAAATATTAGTATTTTGATGCACTTTACAATTGCACTACGATCTTTGAAGATTAAAGCTTCGAAGAAGAGAGAGGAGATAAAGAAGGTAGGGACTCACAGGATGATGACTCTGGTGCAAGTAATGAGGAGGATAGATCTTCATTGAGTGGGGAGTAGCTACTTGAAGTGTGCACAAAGATGAAGAGGGATTCAATATCACAACAACACAATGCATCCATAGATGCACAAAATAGCGGGCACGTCTATAAGCATTGATATAGTTAATGAAAATCTTGGCGCACCTATAAGCATTGATATAGTTAATGAAAATCTTGGCGCATCTATTAGCATGATTATTCATGTGTCTATAAATGTGGTTATACATACGTTAAATAGCACATCTACAATGTGTATATATCAATGCTATGCACGTGTCACACACCATAATATGAATTTTTCCAAATGCACATATACAAAAATTAAGTGAGATGAGAAGAATGAGACAATATATAAAATAGTTTTGCCAATATGTAAGAAATTTGGATGATACAATCATGGGCTATGGTTCGATCTCATCTTGAATGAGATCAACCCTTCACAACTATCTACTTTAATATCCAAAACAATGTGGAGATCTACAAATACATTCAACCCACTACTACTTGCGCTACTGTGCTCATCAAATCAACATCACCAATGGTGGGCTCGTCCTCATGGTTGAATGGCATGAATATTTGTATCTGCTATCTCATGATCATCCTCCTCTCTAGTATCATGATCATCATCACCTCCATGTCCATGATCATCCTCCATATGCTCCATATTAGTAATTTACTATACATCACTTTGGAAGGTGGCGTAATATGTATGATGTGCCACTACCTATTATTATCCACCATTGGTTGATAGACAACCTACTTAAACACAAATACAAACATGTTAATTTCCTTGTATTGAAGGTATTAAATATAAATAAGTGAGCATTTTTATATATGTGTAGAGTATGTGTTCACATTGTTGTGGTAGTACTAGTGTGTCCTTCTTGCTTTGCCAAAACTTTGTGGAGTCAATAGTTACAAAGCCACTTGCATGGCATTTGATTGTTGCATTAGGGCCTCTTTCCACCACGTCCTTAACCCACTTGGCATCCAAAAAATACACAAAGAAGTGCCAAAACACAAGCTTAATGATATCTTGGATTATGCCGCAATAATTATCCATGGCTCCATTGACTCCCTCAAAGCTAGAAATGACGCCGCAATCTTGTGTGTTTCTCAGTATCATCAATCTGTTGTGTCTGAAAATGCTTTCCTTCACAACATATAGACTTGAACATACTACACTACACCAAGATAAAATCAATTGAATAAGCAATCTATATACCGACCCTTTGCATGCATCCTCTAGCATACTCCCATTCTTCCATTGTGATATGCATCCCCTTGGCTCTCTCTACTCTCTCCATTTTATCAAGTAGCCAATCAACATGAATATCCTTTAGAAGTGGTGCTCTTAGATGCTCAGGGTATGGCACATGAGATCCATGGTGTCTATGAAAGAGGGTCCTTTCTCCTTGTCTTATTGCCTTTGCATCCTCATATCTTGTCACCCATCTTTTCATCACATCACTATTAAGCATGCAATAGAGGTTTAGATTATTAAGCAACTTCCTGTCCATTACATTTTTCCTTCCTTTCCCTTGAGGCACAATTATAGACATCATCCTTAGGTCTTTCTTATATCTCCATAGTTAGGGGAGAGAGCTATCCACATCAACAAGAAACTCAGAAATATATACAAGTGACTCTTGTACCAACCAACCCTCGGCCATGCTACCTTTAGGCCTTGCATTTTGCCTCACGAAACTCTTCAAGGCATTTATGAAGTTCTGGAGGAAGAACAAACATTGTGCATGTACAGTGCCACATGTAAAAATCTCATCCACCACATGCACTATGAGATTTAGTTGTCTTGTGAGAATAGAACGTGGAAAGGTCTCCTCCACTAAACAAACCACCTCCACTGACATAACTCAAGCATCCTAAATCATGGTGGGATCTATTTACTTTGATCTCACATACCTAAAAAGAAAAAAGTGCACCATATTAGCAATATGAAAACCTTCCATCAAGCATTGATATGGTTCACGTTTTGCATAGTGTGAAGTACCTCACAAGCTCGCCCATCTTGTAAATACAACCCTTCACATCCTTCGATGCACAATGAGAAATGTTAGTAGGTAGTATGAATTGAAAACATGAGCGAAGGTTGATTACTATGATTCTAGACTCACAAATTTGGAAGGAAAAATAGATTATTCCAAGTCATACTTACTTGGAGCATCTTGTGCCAATCATGAGATTTCAAGCCATATAATTTCTCTACACCTCTTTTCTTGCTCTTTGTGAAGGCCCCCCTCAAACACCTCATGCATCCAATGGGAGTACAAATTGTAATGATAGCCTGCTTCATCACCACCATCTCTTTCTTTGATAACGTCCATGGTGCATGGGGTAAAAAGGCAAGCCCATTTCGTCTCTCTTCTATCCAGCCTTCACACATCCTCCCTGTGGTGTGTAGATCCTCCCTTATTCTCAAGGAATCTCTTGTCCCAATCAAATTATCCCAAATGGTAGATGCTACATTCTTGAAGATGTGCATAAGATCAAGTAGGTGATTAATCTTGAGGTTGGACCAATATGGTAGCTGATAAAAGATGAAGTATCTAAACAAAAGATGGTGTTAGCATGCAATCTCTATTTTCATTCAATATAGCACATAATAGTTACGAACCCTTAGAAGCTCATGCCATGTGAAGGAGTCATTGTGGAAAGGTCCCAAGTTTGCTTCAATCTCCTGTAGTGTGTGACTATGGAGGGACTTCATTCCAAGGGGTGACATATTTAGGCTGATCAGGTGGGAGATGTCAATGGTGATTCTCATAGATGACCTTCTTCAAGTCCTTTGGCCATGAAGCAACTAGCGAAGGGACACAAATAGGACATGCATGGTAGCCTGATGTAGTGAGACCTAAACAATAGACATAATTGCGTAAGCAAGGTGGTTCTCAATGCCACATCGAGTTCCTACTCATAATTAAAAGTTCAATGCTCACTTGAACACTCGCCATAGTCTGGGAAGTCATGCATCGTCCACATGAGAACTGCCTTGAAGATGAAGTCTCATGATGAGGGAGGCATGCACCTTGATACCTTTCCAAAGTATCTCCAGCTCATCAATCAAAGGCTCCAAATAAACATCCATGTTTTTGAATTAATGTTTCCTTGGATTTAGAAGGGATAACATAACATGTCCTTTCTTAATCACTATAGAGGGTGGAAGATTATAATTCACCAATATCACTGGCCATACAATGTAGGAGGTTTTTTTGAGACCAAACGATTCAAACCATCCATACCCAATCCAAGTCTTATGTTTCTGAGTTCTTCCTTGAAGCTTGGCCATGTGTGTCTTCAATATGCTTCCACACAGGAGTGTCTCTGGCAGATCTCCACTTGCCATTGGGGGAGGAATGACATGACATGAGCTCTGCAATGGATTTGCACTTGAACATATGTTGGATGTGAGGGATTATGGGAAAATGTTGTGGAACCTTATGAGACAGATCCAAATTTTTGAGATCTGCTCTATACCTTGCCTCACTACAAGTGGGACACTCTCGAGCCTCCTTATGAGCTCCATGAAACATAATGCAATCATTAATGCATGCATGGATGCACTTGTAATAAAACCCTCCAAGAGATGTCACATAGTGCCTCTCCATATCTCTTCTAAGGTCGGTAATTTATTCTCCCTTGCAAGAATGTTAGAAAATAGCATGCACGTGAAGACCATAATTGAGAGAAAGTATTCTAATTGATCCATTAGCATAATTCACCATGTTTGCAAAACAAAAAGCTTACTTGAGTAATTAAAACTTGCATTTCTCCATCCATAAATGGTTTGCAAGTTTAGTAATTGTTAACCCTGTGGCAACAAGGGATAGAAGTGCCATCTAGGACAACAACGATGAGAGCATTGTGTGTGTAGAGTAGCGGCAAAGCCCTGCTTGTAATATCTTGAGCGTGAAAGATGGTATGATGAATCTTAAAGGATGAGAATAGCCAAAATCATCTCTAGAAAAGATGCAATCATACTTGCAAAATCAAGATCTAGAGAGAGAGAAACTAAATTTAGATAGAGAAAGACTAAAAGACTACACTTTTTGAGGTCTCCCCACTTTGGGTAGAGACCCAAAAGGTCCCCCCACTTTGTCTGGAGACCCAAACGGTCCCCCCACTTTGTGTAGAGACTCAAAGGTTCCCCCTCGTTGTGTAGAGACCCAAAAGGTTCCCCCACTTTGTGTAGAGATGAGGTAGAGACCCAAAAGGTTCCCCCCAAAATGAAGGGAGTCTTGTCCAAAAGGTTTCCTACAAAAGAGGTCCCACCACAGAGGTACGTACAAATTGTGTAGAGACCAACATGTATAAATATCTCTCAATGGAATGAAGCTTGGACTCTTTGGGGTTCAATGTTCAAGCTCACTATTGTGTTCATGTGATTGATCTCCATTGCATCCATGCTCTCTTACACTATTGTGTTTTAGCATGCCCTTACCCTTGCACTCCCGGTCCTTGTACTCCCTCCTCCTCCTCCCTCCTCCTCCATCTCCTCCCTCCTCCTCCTCCCTCCTTCTCCACGATCTCCTTCTCCACCATCTCCTCCTCCCTCCTTATCCCTCTTGCTCCACCCACCTTCTCCATTCTCCTTCCTTCTCCTCCACCCTCCTCCTCCCTCCTCCCTCTTTCTCCCTCTTCCTCCACCCTCCTCCTCCTCTGGACACCCTTCTCCCTTCTCCTCCACCGTACTCCTCCTCGCTCCTCCCTCCTCCTCCTCCTCCTCCTTCCTCACCTCCTTCCTCCTCCCTACTCCTCCCTCCTCCTCCTCCCTCCTCTCTCCTCACTCCTCCTTCTCCTTCCTTCTCCCTCCTCCTCAACCCTTACCCCTCCCAATGGGAAGGAGACTAGCTCTCCACTCCTCAACCTTGGACGACTCCTAAATCTTGCAACCCCCCTCTGAGTCTTGGAACTCCTAGCTAGATAGCTCTCTCAAACCTATCCCCTTTCTAAACCATGAAATCCCCTTCTAAACCCTTGGAGGTGAGAGTCTTCATCAATCGTTATAATCGAACCCTCTTTCTCACTCACATGCACGTGAGCCTCCACTCCAAGGTACTCCTTGTGAGAGCAATGCAAGGCAAGAGCCGTCTGCATGTGTCACTCAAGCGGCCTCTGGATTTTTGCAATGTGTTTCCATGAGAGGAAGAGGGAGGGGGAGAGGGGAGAAGAGAGGGGAGAAGGGAGGAGGAAGGAGAAGGGAAGAGGAGAGTGAAGGGGGATGGCATGGCAAACACAAGGGCACTACAATGGAAACAAGGAAACTTGTATTCAAACTTGTGCAAACAATAATGAAGACCAAAGTCAACCTTTTGGCCTTTTATACATGTCACCTTTTGAACGGAGGGCCAACCTTTTTCCTTTTACCACTCTCCCTCTCTTTAAATGAAAGGCTCTTGGGCACATAGGGTGCCAAGGCATATTGCTATTCTTTCCATCTCTCCCTACTAGCAGAAATAGTGCTTGTGTTAATCATATTAGAGTGCTTGGAACAAACCTGGAATTAGGAGGTGTTCCTAACTGGCTCCCAAATAGCGCTTGTGTCAGCCTCGTGCCTCAAAGCTTTAGGCTATTTAGGGATTAAACTCCACGAGCGCCTCCAAGCCTTAAGCCATTTGTGGTTCAAACCCCATGTAGAAGGCTAAAAACCTAGAGTGGCAAGGCTTAACTTCCATGAGACACTTAACCGGAACTTGCAGCTGGAACCTACAACCTGTCAGTTGGAACCTACAATCTGTAAGCGGGAACATACAAATTGTGCACATTGCCTACAATCCTCCTACAATCTTTGGCCTTGGGGTATTTGGGGCTCAAACTCCCTGAGCTTGTACTATTTTCCTTTCATGGTTGTAAGCATTGAAGTAAATCATGAAGCCTAATCACCTCTAATCATTGATTACCCTGCATTCAATGACTATACTTTGTGGATGTTAACATGCCCCCCTTCATGTTGCTGATCCGCCAGCCATGCTGGAGGAGGTGTGTGGTGAGGACTGCATAGCGGTCCAGCTATTGTGGAGTGAACGGAGCGAAGTATCAACGATACTTTCAAAAATGGGTGGTGTACATATCCTCATACATGCAGATGTGGTGTCCATGGAGATTGCGGACGCAGAGGTAGAGGTGAAGGTCCTGAAATTGCGTAGAACCGATGTTGGGATTGAAGACAATCTATTGGGTTAGATTATGGAGGCTGTCGTCAATGGGGCAATTGTGGGTGGGGAGATCATGGAGGAGTAAGAGAAGGAGGCGGTTGACATGGACCACTACTATGACAATGGGATCAAGTAACGAGCCACGCACATCATTGAATGATTGGACGCAGAAGCCAAATTCCTCGTGCATCATCTCCTTGTAGAAGTTGTACTTCGAAAAATTGTACATATTAGGGTTCTTTTGCTGGAGATCTTTGAATTCAACCCAACTCCATCGCCATTCCGTTGGCATATACAGGGGTTGGATTTGGCGATCGGCATGTGCACTGCAGTAGTATCACCAAAACTTCTCTAGATTTAAGAAGGAAAGGTGCCAACGTGGTTGTAGACTAGCATCTGCATCGGTCATTGGACTAGAGCATCGGGGGTAAGGTTGTATACTTCTCTTGTGCACTTTGGATGCGCACGTCATGACAAGGAACTTCTAGTCATTCACTATATAGGAAAAACCACTACTACACACGCATCCTATTGCGACGTTTACGTACCGACGATTAGCGCCCGCTTAGCGTTAATCATCGGTATAAAAATCGGGTGTTGTAAATCGTCGCTATATAGCGACTTTTACTAAGCGTCGCTATATAGCGACGTTAGTAAAAGTCGCTATATAGCGACTTTTAAAGGTCGCTATATAGCGACACTGAGACAATATATTATAGCGACGTTGGTTTTTTTTTTTTTTTAGCCTTAAAATTTATTTTCTTCCAATGACAAAATTTTTTAAATTTTCATACATGTTTGAGCTCATAGAGAATTAAAAAATGAGAGCATGTACATCAAGCCTTTGAAGCTCATATATTCATGTCCAAGTTTGAGATGAGAAAAATCAAATTAAATAAGAGCATTTACATCAACTGTTTCATCTTGAGCCAAGTCTAAGGCGCCAAGCAAGTCTATCTCCAACTCTATACCGAGTTGATCTCCTATATCATCATCGTACTCTAGCATCGTACGTTCACCTAAAAGTATTTGATCATCTTCTTCAATTAAGCTTAAGTGTGGTGATTGATCTTGACGATTGTTGTCTTCCTCATCAATATCATGATCTCCATCCTCCTCCCGTGCGATGTCATTATGCGCATCTTCCTCTTGCCTCATGGTGATCTACATCTTCTTCGCTAGATTCATCTTGGATCCGGCATTGGTAGTGGCATCTCCATATCCACATCTCGATCTTCAAAAATCTGCTTACTTCGTGGTGCAACTTGGATCACGTACCACCATCTTGGATCAGAACGATCCGGATGAAAAACCACCTATATTGAAGATGAAAAATCACGTGCCAAATGTCGCCAATTATATATATATCAATGGACTTAAAAAACGAAAGCTTCGACTAATTAAATCATTAGTATGCACCTGCTCACAATGCTCGGGAAGAACAAAAGTATCACTTTCATCGGTCCAATGTTTGGTGGAGTCTATTGCAAAGAGACCGCTACCATCTTTTCTCACAGTCGCATGGGGACCGTTGTAAGTAGCTCTAATCCATTTTACATCAAGAATGAAAATAGTAAATCGTCTGAAATCAATTTCATAGATGTCGCGTATGGTTCCACAATAATCCAACTGTGAGGAGAGAAGATTGGTATCTGAAGCACTTGCTCGTCTATCTTGTGCAAAGTTAGCCATGACTCCACAATCATACGTGACTCTCTTTGAATCGATGCGTTCTACGCGAAAATGTCGTCCATATGACCATAATGCACTGTACTTTTTGTACTATAAAAGAGCATCATTAAAACAATGAAGATGCACCTATTTTATAGCATATATTGCCACAAATAATTACTTAATTACATCAAGAGATAAGAAAAATACATTCACCATACATCCAGATGATAACTCCCGCTCGCGCTCGTTTATTGTCTCTCCATCACGTTCGGCTTTACGTATAGCTAGTTGTAGCCAATCAAGTGACATGTGACTAGGGAGAAGAGCCAGATCTCGTGGATATGGTTGTGATCGCCTGTACATTACTCTGAATCTCGTCCTTGCATTTATTCTTTCTGCTTTGGCCACTTCATATCTCTCAATCCACTTCTGCATCTCAGGGCTATTGAGGATACAAAACTTATTGAATTTCTCCATTTGCTCTTCGCTCATCTTTCTTTCAATCCCTTTTCCTTAGGGGACCTCGCCAATGATGCGATCATCATCCTTGTTGTGCCAAGCTTGCAGCATATCAGGATCCGTGGATGCAAGAAACTCTGTGATATATACTAATGACTCTTGCACAAGCCATCCCTCTGCTATGCTTGCTTCTGGTCTTGCTCTTTGTCTTACAAACCCCTTTAAAGTTTTCATAAACCGCTCGAGAAAAAACATCCATCGATTATGAACGGTACCTGCTATAGCCACCTCATCAACTATGTGCACAAGCAAGTGGACTTGAGTTGTCATAATGCTTGAGGGAAAGTGCTTCTCAAGCAAGCATACGGCTTTGATGGATTCCACCCTAGCCTTCTCGATGCTTGATATAGAGATCGCTTTTTGAGATATCCACCTATTTCACATGTCCATGCATATGTAAGATATTTGAGATATCCACCTATTTCACATGTCCATGAAGAAAATACATAATGCGAATTGATAGTAAGCATACCTCACAATACCACAGATCTTGAATATAGCATTTCTAACATCTTCTTGTAAGCACCCTTTTATTGTAATTGGAAGGATGAACTATCAAAGCAACAATGAAATCATGTCAACAATATAACATAATAATAATTATGCTAATGCATCACTATTATCGGTACACTAATTCTACTTAGAATACCTGTAAGACCTTGTGCCAATCATGGGACTTGAGGCCACTAAGCTTATTGTCCTTTGAAAATGCTCCTTTCAAGCAACGCATGTACCCTGTCGGTGTTTGAAAAGAGGCAATGTCTGCCTTGATCGCTGCCTCCTCCCTCGTAGAGAGGATCCACGTTGCTTTCGGGAGGACAACTTTTCCTGAAGCATGCACTTGGGGCCACAAACGAGACATCCTATTCATAGCACGCAAGTCTTCTCGCACTCCTCTCGAGTCCTTGGAACCAACCAAGTGTGCCCAAATGGTAGCCCCCACATTCTTAAAGATATGCATGGGATCCAAGAGATGATTGATTTGTAACTAACCCCAATAAGGAAGCTCGTGAAAGATCGATAGCCTCTTCATACTAGGAGGAGGTTCCTCTCCATTCTCCCTCCAAGCTTGAATCCAATCACTTGCTTTCAAATATGATGGTGGTGGATCAAGCTGACCTCCACGTGCGAGATGGTCGAGCAGAAGGTATCGAGCATGACCTTCATAAACATTTTTCCTCATGTGTTTGGAGTAGCGTGCAAGCAATTTCAGAGCGGGTCCACAAACAGGACAAGCATGGTACCCACTTGTAACAAGTCCTGCACGCGTGCATGAATATGTTAGTACAAGACATGCGTGCAAAAGAGAGTAAAAAAAGGATAATCCCTCATTGTACATGTAAAGACATAACCACGTACCTGCGCACTCTCCATATCCTGGGTAGTCATGCATGGTCCACATCAAGATACCCTTGACTAAAATATCATTGGTATGCCTAGGAGCTCTAGAAATATCAAAGACCTGCACTTCTCTCCATAATATCTGTAACTCCTCTATCAAAGGTGCCATGTACACGTCCATGTTTTTTGCCTTGTACTTTCCTGGCACAAGTAGTGCAAGCATGAGGTGTCCCGTTTTTATTGTTAGCCATGGTGGGATATTGTAATTCACCACGACTATGGGCCATGTCGACCAAGATGTCGAGCGTAACTCGAAAGGATTCATGCCGTCCATGGCTAGCCCAAGATGTAAGTTGCGTGGCTCTCTCGCAAAGTCCGGCCACTGATTATCTATGTGCTTCCAAGCCGCACAATCTGCGGGAATCCTCAATGTGTGATCAGTGGACCGATGAGATGCATGCCATGTCATCAACTCCGCTATGGATTTGCGTCGAAACATGTGTTGTATTCTTGCAATGATGGGAGAGTGTCTTAAGACCTTTACCGGTATCCTTTCACCCTGCAAGTCATCTCTATATCGTTGTTCCCCACACTTTGGACAACTAGCCAAATCTCCATGCTCACGACGAAAGAGAATACAATCATTACGGAAAGCATGGATGGTATCATAATCCATACCCACCATTGTTAGCATCTTTTTCGCTTCATCTCTTGATGCGGGCATGGTATTTGGTGCAGGCAATATCTTTTGGAGCAACCTATGACAAAGACACTATCCAAATGATGATTCTCAAAACAAACAATATACAAATAATGAGTCAATCAAATTAATGCAAGGGCTAACCTCATTAAGGCCGAGACACTTGTATCCGACCACCCATACTGTACTTGTAGATTCAAGATTGAGAGACAAGCACGTAGTTTAGACATCCTGGCACCCTCGTACAATTGTGTTGATTGCAACTCTCGCATTTTCACCTCAGACTTTGACATCACATGTACGTGGGATGTAGTGCCCCTAAAAATGGAATCCATCATGTCGACCATACCCTCGTCGTCATCCGGGAGACTATAGTCTTGTTGAAAGTGAGAAGGTATATGTGTACGCTCTTCACCCTCGTCATCCTGTCATAAGCTCATTCGTGTAAATAGAAGATCTTCTAATTCCGGGTATACAATAAGATTGCGAACTTAAATAGCTTTGACTTACCGATGATCCATCAACATGTGCAACACCAATGGGGGGTACTGGTTCCGGCTCCTCCCCATACATCCGCAAGTGGCGCATGATAATACAACGTTGATGTCGTACTTCTCGCTTGCAATGAGTGCAATGACAATATAACCTCTCCGTAAGCCACTTCGTGCTCCCGGGCATTGGCGCATCATCGGATGAGCTTCCACTCGTCCCTTCCATCTACACTTATAAAACCAAAACATAAGCATGAAGAGGAGATGTACACAATTATGAGCATAGCATGTTTAATTTGAGCTTCTCTTGAGGCTATATAAAAAGAATGACATCGCTATATAGTAAGGATTGAAACAAAAAATCCTATATAGTAAGGCTATGTAGTAAGAGGAGATATTGACAATTATAGGCATAGCATGTTTGAGCTTCACAAGAGGCCACACCAAAAAATAAACAGTAAGCGTCGCTATATAGCGACGCTCTATTCCGTCGCTATATAGCGACGTTTTTAATTTAAAACGTCGCTATATAGCGATGCTTTAAATTAAAAACGTCGTTATATAGCGACGAATAAGCATTGCTATATAGCGACGCTGTGGGTTAAAACCCGAAAAGCCGAAACCCGCGGCGTTTTGCTCAAAGCTTTCCTAATCTCTCAAGTAAGCAACCCAAAATCTCCTCCCACCTATTTTCACTGACCTCCCATCTATTCCAAGCAACCTCCTACTCTATTTCCCACTCCTCACCCTTCTCCTACCTCTTGTGCGCCCTCTCTCTCCTTTTTCCCTCTTTGGTTTCCAGAAAGAAAGTTCTTCAAAAGGTGAGTTTCTTCCAACAATGTAGGTTGTTTGTTTGTTAGCTTTGGTTTTGTGAGTGTTTCTACTTGTATTGCTAAAGTTTTAAACTAGTTTTCATGCTTGATTAGAAAGGATTGAAACAAAAAACGAAATTTCAAGAAAGAAAGAAAGAAACTCACCTCTTCTTCCTGTATTTCTCTTCCTTCTCTTCCTTCTCTTCTCCTCAATCTCCTCCTTTCCTTGTCTCCTCAATCTTCTCTTTCCTTGTCTCCTTTCAAGAAGTTGCTTTTGTGATCTCCTCTTTCCACTAACATCTTATTTGAAAAAATGGGTTGTTTTCTCTCTTTTGTAGGGCCAGTCCACTACACCGAGCGGGACATACTCTCTCTTTTGTGGGCCCAGTCCACTACACCGAGCGGGACATACTTTTACATGTAAGTGCTTCCTCTTCTTTCCATTTAAGCTTTTTGTTATTTGCATTGGCCTGCAGCTAGCGCCTTAAGCGCTAGCTGCAGTGATGGGCGTAGGAACCCTCTCTTCCCCCTTCTCTTCTTCTCATTTTTCCCCCTTCTCTTTTTTCCCTCTTCTCTTATTCTCTCTTTCCCCCTTCTCTCTTTCCCCCTCTCTCTTTTCCCTTCTCTCTTTCCTTTCCCCCTTATTCTCTATTTCCTTTCCCTCTTATTCTCTTATGCTTATGCTTCTCTATTTCCGCATGAGCATAAGCATGAGCTCATGCTTATGCTTATGCTTATGCTTAAGCATAAGCATGAGCATAAACTCATGCTTATGCTCATGCATGAGCATGAGCTTATGCGTAAGTTTCCGCATAACCTCCTTCTCTTTTCCCGCATAAGCTCCTTCTCTATTTCCGCATGAGCATAAGCATGAGCTTATGCTTATGCTTATGCTCCTTGCATAAGCATAAGCATAAGCTCATGCTTATGCTCATGCATGAGCATGAGCTTATGCGCAAGTTTCCGCATAAGCTTATGCGGAAATAGAGAATGAGAGAAGCTCCTTCTCTATTTCCGCATGAGCATAAGCTCCTTCTCTTTTTCCGCATGAGCATAAGCATGAGCTTATGCTTATGCTTATGCATAAGCATAAGCATAATCATAAGCTCATGCTTATACTCATGCATGAGCATGAGCTTATGCATAAGTTTCCGCATAAGCTTATGCGGAACTAGAGAATGAGAGAAGCTTATGCTTCTCTCATTCTCTTTTTCCGCATAAGCTCCTTCTCTCTTTCCGCATAAGCTCCTTCTCTCTTTCCGCATAAGCTCCTTCTCCATATCCGCATGAGCATAAGCATGAGCTTATGCTTATGCTTATGCTTAAGCATAAGCATAAGCATAAGCTCATGCTTATGCTCATGCATGAGCATGAGCTTATGCGTAAGTTTCCGCATATGCGTGAGCATATGCGGAAATAGAGAATGAGAGAAGCTTATGCTTCTCTCATTCTCTATTTCCGCATATGCCGAAACATGAGCATAAGCTTATGCTCACCCATGAGCATAAGCATAAGCTCATGCGGAAAAAGAGAAGGAGCTTATGCCGAAAGAATGAGTTTCCGCATAAGCTCTTTCTCTTTTTCCGCATAAGCTCTTTCTCTTTCTCTTTTGCGTGAGCATATGCGAAAATAGAGAATGAGAGAAGCTTATGCTTCTCTCCTTCTCTATTTCCGCATATGCGAAAACATGAGCATAAGCTCATGCTCACCCATGAGCATAAGCATAAGCTCATGCGGAAAAAGAGAAGGAGCTTATGCGGAAATAGAGAATGAGTTTCCGCATAAGCTCTTTCTCTTTTTCCGCATAAGCTCTTTCTCTTTCTCTTTTGCGTGAGCATATGCGGAAATAGAGAATGAGAGAAGCTTATGCTTCTCTCCTTGTCTATTTCCGCATATGCGGAAACATGAGCATAAGCTCATGCGGAAAAAGAGAAGGAGCTTATGCGGAAATAGAGAATGAGTTTCCGCATAAGCTCTTTCTCTTTCTCTTTTGCGTGAGCATATGCGGAAATAGAGAATGAGAGAAGCTTATGCTTCTCTCCTTCTCTATTTCCGCATATGTGGAAACATGAGCATAAGCTCATGCTCACCCATGAGCATAAGCATAAGCTCATGCGGAAAAAGAGAAGGAGCTTATGCGGAAATAGAGAATGAGAGAAGCTTATGCTTCTCTCCTTCTCTTTTTCTGCATAAGCTCCTTCTCTTTTTCCGCATGAGCATAAGCATGCGGAAACTCATTCTCTATTTTATGCATAAGCTCCTTCTCTATTTCCAATGCCTATGCTTAAGCATAAGCTCATGCTTATGCTCATGCATGTGCATGAGCTTATGCTTAAGTTTTCGCATAAGCTCATGCTTATGCGTGAGCTTATGCGGAAATAGAGAATGAGAGAAGCATAAGCTCATTCTCTATTTCTACATAAGCTCATTCTCTATTTCCCACTCTATTTCCCCCTTCTCATTTCCCCCTTCTCTCCTTCTCTATTTTCCCTCATCTCTTTCCCCTTCTCTATTTCCCCCTTCTCTCATTCTCTATTTCCTCATTCTCATTCTTTTCTTTCCTTTACATCTTCTTTCCCTCTTATCTTTCCCTCTTCTTTCCCTCTTTCCTTTCCCTCTTCTTTCCTTTCCCTCTTCTTTCTTCTTGCCTATGCCTATGCCTATGAGAATGCTCATGTTTGTTTTTTGTTTTCTATTTTCGTGTTTGTGTCTATGTTAGACATGGGATCACGTCACTCATCGGACGAGTACGGACAGCCTCGCAGGAGGAGAGCTCACGATCTATATGCTCCAGAGGACTTTGATTCCTCTCAGGCGACTACCCCGAGGACTACCCCTGGTCCGACTCCTCTCGGTCCTAGCACTGTGACTACCCCTGGTCCGACCCCTCTTCCACGTAGCACTGCGACTACCCCTCAGGGGACTCCTTTGCTAGCCGCGCATGGCTTTGTTGGGACTCCCGATGAGTTTGTAGCGCAGATGAGCGATGAGGAGGCAGCGAGATTCTTCTCTCTACTCTCTCAGAGGACCTCCGCAATTCCTTCCCCTACACCGACGGGTGGACGTACAGCCCAGCCATCCCCTCACGCCCCTTCGACCGCGGGATCATCACCTGCGCATGCCTCTCGCAAGGGAAGGAAGAGTAGGATGGGCGGCTCATGTTGTGCTGACTCAGGAGATGTAGACGAGTCAGCACACTCATGCTCCTTTAGGTCTCCACTTGGTCCGGAGACACAGTATCAGTCATGTCCCTTTCCCTCTCCTACTCCCACAGCTACTCCTCGATCCGGAAGTGGTCGCGGAGCTTCCACTCCTTCAGACTCTGCTGCCGTCAGTCCCCCTTACTCATCAGGGGATCTCTCCTATCAAATCACATCTGTCGGAGAGATAATAGAAGACAAAAAGGGCAAAGCAGTGATGGCCGCCATGAGGCGGTTGATGAGTCATCACTTCAAGAGCGGCATAAATATCGATTGGCGATATCAAGATGCCCAAAAGAAGCAGGCGGTGATCGATGAGTTAAAACAAAGATATCCTAATCTGCCAAATGTGGAGTTTAATAACAATTATATGCTCGAGCGCATGGGTTTGGTCCTAAAGCATCGCAGATCAACCATGCGTACTTCCATTACAAAGGGGTTGGCTAAACCCAGCTGGGCAGACAAAGCTGATTGGAAGTACTTCAAGAAGCAACATAGGGACCATCCCAAAATGTTCGAGGGTCAGAGGAGGGCTGCGAAGAGACGGCTGGACGTCGTAGGTACTTCGCACTTTGGTGCAGGCGGACGATATGCGTTCGAGGCAACCGTGGTAAGTTTACTTCTTTCCATTTAATGTATTGTTCTATTTGTTTTACTTACATATTACATGCACTTTAGCTAACTCTAACTCTCGTAAATTGGATCCACAGCAAGCTGCGATGGGTCGTCTTCCTACGGATGCAGAGACGCGGCGCGCATTTCGGATAGGAACCAAGCCATGGTTCATTGAGCAAGAGGCAATGGGAGCGACAGTCGATTGGGCTGAGGTGGCTGCTCGCACGGTATAAGTTTACTTCTACTTAAAATCTCACTTTTTAATTTAAGTTCCAATCTAATTTTCGATTTATATGGTTCACTCTTAGGGTCAAAGCTCAAGCGTCCCATCATCAGAGACGAGCGATCAATAGGGGCAAGGATCGGATGCAGGTGCCGAGGACGAGGGAGAAGACGCAGGTGTCGGGGACGAGGGAGAAGATGCAGGTGCCGAGGACCAGGGAACAGGCCAACAAGACGATTCGGATTCGGATTCGGATTAGTAGTGGTAGTAGCATTTTGTATATCCGCTCGTTAGAGCAATTTTGTATCGCCCTTTCACAGGGTAATTTTGTTTCAAACACAGTTGTATATGTATATGCATTTCTTCCTCATCGTTCACAAGAACAATTTTGTATCACCCTGCAAGCAAGGGAAATTTTGTTATAAAAAACTTTCTTTTGTAATTATAAAAAAAAAAAAAGGATTAGTGGGGCTAAACACGGCCAAAAGGAAGCCCTGTTTAGCCCCACTAACCCTTTTTTTTAACTTCTGTTAATCGTCGCTATATAGCGACGTTTACCAGTGTCGCTATGTAGCGATGATTAACAGAGTCGCTATATAGCGACGTTTTTATCGTCGCTATATAGCGACGTTTGCATCGTCGCTATATAGCGACGATTAACAGCGTCGCTATATAGCGACGGTTTATAGCGACGCTCGTTTTCCGACGATTTTAACGACTTTTATAGCGACCTTTGCGCCCGTGAAAAAAAAAATTTTAATGTAAAAAGCGTCGGTATTTCCGTCGAAAAATGGCCTATGCCTTGTAGTGAACCTCACAAACTAGGAAAAAGGAGGAAATTTCCTAGATATAACTAGGCATTTTGGTATGTATATCTAAGAAAACTCCTTCTGTAGATAAAATGCATACTTTTATCTAGGAAAAGAGGTTGTCATCTAGGAAATTAGATGAGTGTATTACATTTGTATATAGGAACTCCATACCTCTATCTAGGAAAAGAGGTCGTCATCTAGGAAATTAGATGAGTGTGTTACATTTCTATATAGAAAATCGATATTTCTATATAGGAAATCATACCTCTATCTAGGAAAAAGAGGTTTTCACCTAGGAAATAAGACGTGCGTGTTGCATTCCTATATAGGAAACCTCATTCTCTAGTTAAGATATTCACCTCTATCTAAGAAAAGGGGTGGTCACCTAGGAAATTAGAAGAGTGTGTTACATAATTCCTATATATCTATAAGGAAAAGTTCTTTTATGTAAGAGATTAATTACACAACATGGCTCATAAAAAAGGCAAATGTGAATTGGATTCTATATATATTAGTCTTTCCAAGAATGTATCTTCTACTATGCATGGTATATTAAGTCATTAGAGGAAATGATAAAAATACAGTCTGCAATGTAATTTGATATTTAAAAGAAAATGTCAATTAACAATACAATGCAATTAATATTCAAACCCTAAATTCTAAATCCTAAACCCTAAACCCTAAACCTTGAACCCTAAACCCTAAACCTCAAACCCTAAACCCTAAACCATAAACCCTAAAACCATAATTCCTAAATCCTAAACCCTAAACCCCAAACCTTAAACCCTAAACCCATGATTCCTAAACCCTAACCCTAAACCCATAATTCCTAAACCCCAAACCCTAAACCCTAAACCCCAAACCTTAAACCCTAAATCATAATTCCAAAAACCTAAACCCCAGTAAAAAACCCTAAAACCTAAACCCTAAATGCTAAACCCTAAACCCTAAACCCCAAACCCTAAACCCTAAACCCTAAACCCTAAATCATAAACCCTAAACCCTCATGTAGTTACAGCCTTTGCAAGTAAACCCTAAACCCTAAATCCTAAATGCTTAACCCTAAACCCTCAACCCTAAACAATTTCTCTCAACCTTGGCTTTTTGAGCAATAACTTCAAAAAGCTTGCTTTGCTTTTTGCTTTTTAAAAGATAACTCAAAAACCTCTCCTAACCTATTACATACGTAACAACTCCAATACTTTGTGCTTTTGTATGTATGTATGTATATATGTATCCCGAACATATTATCATGCTACAATTAATTTTCATGTAAGATGAGATGATAACAATGCTCATTTGGGAAGGAAATACCACCATCATGGGTCCCTCTGGCTCCATTTTTTAGGTAAGCCCTTAGAATCTCTTTTTTGTAAGGGAGAGGAGACAACTCGGTCATTCAATAAATTTTCCAAATGAGAGAGAGAGAGAGAGAGAGAGAGAGAGAGAGAGAGAGAGAGGAGAGACTAATAATACACTAAAAATATAGTCCTAATAAATACAGACATAAGTATTGACATAGCACTAACATATCACTACCATAGGACTAAAAAAGTAGTAACATAGTACTAACATAGTAGACTACCATGTACTAACATTGAAGTGGTGATAGATAGATGATCCCACCCATCCTTGTGCCAGTAACTCATGTACCAATAGGCCCGTGTACATCTCCAATCATTAAAAAGAGAATGGACATTAGGTAGTATAGATGAAGTTGGAATAATATGCATATTGTATGCATGCTCCAATCACGAATTTGTAGTGGTCAAGATCCATTAAGCAACATCAATATTACACCAACGCACCATACCGACACTTAGCATTAGACCACTCCTATCTTAAAATATCCCAAACATTACATTTGAGAGAGAAATTCTAAACACTAAGGGATTTAAATCGTTTGATTTAAATGATCGTTTCTTTAAATGGTATTCTAGAGATCGTAGCGCAAATCGGCCGCGCCTGTGACGAGTGGGGTTTCTTCCAGGTGTGTGCACTTACTTGAATCGTGGAGACGAATTGGTATACATGTAGCTTTTTTCTCGCAATGCAAAAAAAAAAAAAGAAGGTAACTTATGGCCTCCCCCACTGCTATGCTATCGCAGATAATTAGCCATGGGGTGAACATGGATAAGATCCGGAGGGCTGTTGGACGGTTCTACGATCTACCCGTAGAGGAGAAGAAGAAACTCCCGTCTCACGATGCCGACGCTGGTGTTACCTTTACCACGGGTTTCAATGTTGCGCCAGGCCAGCCATCTGACTGGAAGGACGGGTCATCATCCGCCGTCGTCCGGGGGTATGCAATGGTTTCGAAGAAGCGCCACTAGTTTTAAGGTACCTTTTACGTTAGATTACCAGAAGCCAGACGGATTGCAGTACATCTTACGACAGATCTACAAGATATCATAAACTGGGAAAGAAATTACGTAGTTGTCGATTTTACACAAATTAGTTAGTTCTCACATAATTCTTGATTGTCAACAAACTTCTTGCTACTTGATCGCCTGGTTTCAGAGAGGATCTTCAGGAGTACAGAACGAAAATGGAGAAGCTGGGTGCTGCACTGTACGAGGCCATTTTCTAGAGCCTAGGTTTGACTAGCGAGTATATGAAAACTGCGCTGCCAGGACTTGAGCGTCTTGTAATGTCCATCAATTTCTACCCGCCCTGTCCAGACCCAAGCACATAGAAGCAAGAACGTTTTTTTAATGTAGGAGAGTTCTTGGAAGTTGGATAATTCTAAGCTATCGTGTGCAGGTTTTGACTAACGGGAAGTACAAGAGCGTGGAGCACAGAGCCGTGGTCAACCGCACCAGAGCCAGAATGACCTTAGCTGCAAGCCTCGGCCCAAAGGAGGATACTAAGATCAGCCCCCGTCCTGCCTTGCTGAGTGACAAGAACCTTTTCAAAGACTACCTCTTTGGAGAGTATCTCAGGAACTACTATACCAACCGTGTGATCTACAAATCTAGTTTGAATTTTGCAGGCGCCAATTATAACGAGTGACGAATGCACCTCTTGCCTAAATGATGTATTTCCTTTAAATAACAAGGTCATCTTGTAATTGCGGTCAAGGCAAAGTTCTAGCTTCCATGCAAATGTTGAATTTTGTCCTTGCTGCATAAGCCTAAACAAATAATGTGACTTTGAGTTTTACACATGGATAATGCTCTTGCATCAATTCAGAATGTTGGGTAAGCCATGGACCCATGGGAAGGCCGCGTGAAGCAAAAGATTGTTTTCTTCCTCAATAACTTTCAATGTGCTTAAGAAGAATATGTAGTTTAGAGATATTGTTCTCTCCTCTAGTAACATTATTGCAATGTCTTTCATGATTTTCTTTGGAAATTTGGTGTCAAAGTTGTCATGAAGTGGTTCTAGAATTGTGGTTTTTGCCATTGGATGTGGAAAACCAAATCTGCACCTCACAACAACACAAAGCAACTATAGACACGCTTGGTAGATGCGCGAAATAGCGGGCACGTCTATAGGCGTTGCTCTAGTAGAGAAATTATGGGCACGTCTATAGGCACGGCTAAATGCTCGTCTATTTGCGCGTAAATCACCGCGTCTATTTGCGCATTTGACCTGAGAAAATACGGGCCCGTCTAACATCCCGTTTATTAGTGCATCTATTTGCACGTGTATTTGCGCGTTTATTTGCGCGTTTACACTGAGAATCAGATGCGCATTTAGACGCGTAAATAGATGCGCTCTAGAGAATACAGAAAGTGAGATTTTGGTGTACATCATTGCTTTCCAAACATTGCCCATGATTACCAAAGCACATAATTTTTTGCAAGCCCACATATACAAGAATTAAGTGAAGTGAGGAGAATGAGACAATATGTAAAATAGTTTTGCCAATATCAATTGCGGGGCTACGGTTCAATATCATCCTCAATGAGATCAACCCTTGCCAAACTATCTACTTCAAAATCCAAACAAGCGTTTAGATCTACAAATACATTCAACCCACTACTACTTGTGCCACTCATGTGCTCATCGAAATCAACATCTCCAATGGTAGGCTCGTCCTCACGGGTAATGCCGGCCTCAATATGTATATCTCCTATCTCATGATCATCCTCCTCTCTTGTATCACGGTCATCATCACGTCCATGGCCATGATCATCCTCCATACGCTCCATATTAGTAAATGTACTATACATCACTTTGGAACGTGGCATAATAGGTATGACATGCCACCATCTATTATTATCCACCATTGGTTGATAGACAACCTAATTCAAACACAAATACAATCATGTTACTTTTCTTGCATCAAATATTTAAAAGCGAGTATTTTTATGTGTGTGCACAGTACCTGTTCACATTGTTGCGGTAGTACTAGTGTGTCCTTCCTACTTTGCCAAAACTTTGTGGAGTCAATAGTTACAAAGCTGCTTGCATGGGGTTTGATTGTTGCATTAGGGCCTCTTTCCACCATGTCCTTAAACCACTTTACATCCAAAACATACACAAAGAAGCGTCGAAAGTCAAGCATAATGATATCTTGAATTATGCCACAATAATCATCCATGGCTCCATTGGCTCCCTCAAAGCTAGCAATGACGCCGCAATCTTGTGTGTTTCTCTTATCATCAATCCGTTGTGTTCGAAAATGCTTGCCCTCACACCATATAGCATTGAACATAGTGCACTACACCAAGAAAAAATCAATTAAATAAGCAATCTAAATTATAAAAAGCTCCTAACTTATGCATAACATTCTATATACCGACCTTGCTCATGCATCCCCTAGCATACTCCCATTCTTCCATTGTGATATGCATCCCCTCATCTTTCTCTGCTTTCTCCATTTCATCAAGTAGCCAATCCACATGAATATCCTTTGAAAGTGCTCTTAGACGCTAAGGGTATGGCACACGAGATCCGTGGTGTGTACGAAAGAGGGCCCTTTCTTCTTGTCTTCTTGCCTTTGCATCCTCGTATCTTGTCACCCATCTTTTCACCACATCACTATTAAGCACGCAAAAGAGGTTGATACTATTACGCAACTCCGTGTCTATTACTTTGTTGCATCCTTTTCCTTGAGGCACAATAGAGGTCATCCTTAGGTCTTCATCATCTCTCCATAGTCGTGGGAGAGAGCTATCCACATCAACAAGAAACTCAGAAATATATGCAAGTGACTCTTGTACCAACCAACCCTCGGCCATGCTACCTTTGGGTCTTGCATTTTGTCTCACGAAGCCCTTCAATGTATTCATGAAGTGCTCGAGGAAGAACAACCATCGTGCATGTATAGTACCGCATATAGCAATCTCATCCACCAAATGTACTATGAGATGTAGTTGGCTTGTGAGAATAGAACGTGGAAATGTCTCCTCCACTAAACAAACCGCCTCCACTAACATAACTCGAGCATTCTCAAGCGTGGTGGGATCTATTTCCTTTGAGCTCACATACCTCACAAGGTCGCCCATCTTGTAAATACAATCTTTCACGTCCTTTGATGCACTACGTGAAATGCTAGTAGGTAGTATGAACTGAACCCGCGAGGAGGTGGTTGATTAGTTGCTTACAGCTATTCACTCACAAATTTGAAAGGAAAAAGATATTATGCATATAAAATACTTACTTGGAGCATCTTGTGCCAATCATGAGATTTCAAGCCATATAATTTCTCTACACCTCTTTTCTTGCTCTTTGTAAAGGCTCCCTTCAAACACCTCATGCATCCAGTGGGAGTACGAATTGTAGTAATAGCGCGCTTCACCGTCGCCATCTCTAGCTTTGAGAACATCCACGGTGCACAAGGTAAAAAAACACGCCCATTTGGTCTCTCTTGAGGCCAAGCTTCACACATCCTCCCTGTGGTACATAGATCCTCCCTTATGCCTGCCGAATCTCGTGTCCCATTCAAATGCTCCCAAATGATAGATGCCACATTCTTGAAGATATGCATGGGATCGAGCAGGTGATTGATCTTGAGGTGGGACCAATATGGTAAACAATAAAAGATGGAGTATCTAAACAAAATAAAGTGTTAGCGTGCAATCTTCACTTTCAACCAATATAGCCAATCTTTACTTCCAGCCAATAGTTACAAATCCTTACCGGCTCATGCCAAGTGGTGGAGGAGTCATGGAACCATCCCAAATTCTCATCCAATCTCCCGCGGTGAGTGATTGTGGGAGGACTTCATTCCAAGGGGCAACATATCTAGGATGATCAGGTGGGAGAAATCGATGGTGATTCTCATAGATGACCTTATTCAATCCATCTGCCCGTGAGGCAACTAGGGAAGGACCACAAACAGGACATGCATGGTAACCCGATGTAGTGAGACCTGAAACAATAGATGCAATTGAGAAATGCTAGTTCAACTAACATTAGAATGGTCATAGTAAACCAAGTGGATCGAGAAGCAAGGAAACCATTTGGAGCTAATAGACTGAAGAAAACAACATGCTATTTCAATGGACAAAGGAGATCACATAATGAGTGATTGCACGTTATTGAATAAGCAACTACAAATGTTGGAGAAGGCATGTGACAATCATTAAAAATCTCCAACCACAGGGTTGATGTTGAGGGATCTTGAAACAAGATCACATTGGAGCTGTGATAGAGCAATTGAAGATGATCGGAATTTGGTGGATGGAAGACAGACAATTGAAATGAGAAGGCAATTGAAGACAAAAGAACTGACGATGGAAATTCAATATAATGAAAAGAAGTAGATTGCTCTTGGAAAAACGAAAGAAAAGAAGAGTAAAGATAATTAGAAGGTGCAGTAGAAAGGCAGATCTCCAACAAGAGGATGCTAACTAGGTGTGGGAGAAAAGAATATGTGGAGCCATTTATGCTTGTTCTATGGCTGGTTGATCAAGAGGATTTTGTCATGGTAAAAGTATATTGGAAAATGTCAAAAGCACCATGTTAAGTAAATATGTGTCCTTTGTAAGAAGGGGGAACAAATTCTCTTACAATTAACAAATAAAAGGTGGAAGCAAATGAATACTCGTGTACATGGGGCTAGATTTATTAAAATCCTAAATCCATTATTAACTTTTGAGAGGTATGGAAGAAGCTATTGCTAGGATATCAACGTAAAAATGCCTATCAAACAATGAGTGCAGTGCATGAAATGGGTTGTGAAGGTTCATTTGGAGACTCTTGTCACCTTGATGCTATAAAAACTAGTGCTCTGCTAGCATGGTGTAATGAATATGTAGAGAGTCAGACTCCTTGGAATGGGAGCATGCTGCTACAAATGCATCCTCTATGGATATATCATTAGGTGCATTACAATGCACATGATCTTATACTGGCATAATATGATGAAACCACCTTGGACGATTGACTTGGTTTATTGTTTTGAATTTATAGGATCCATGTTTTTGAATTAATGTTTCCTTGGATTTAGAAGGGATAACATAACATGTCCTTTCTTAATCACTATAGAGGGTGGAAGATTATAATTCACCAATATCACTGGCCATACAATGTAGGAGGTTTTTTTGAGACCAAACGATTCAAACCATCCATACCCAATCCAAGTCTTATGTTTCTGAGTTCTTCCTTGAAGCTTGGCCATGTGTGTCTTCAATATGCTTCCACACAGGAGTGTCTCTGGCAGATCTCCACTTGCCATTGGTTGACCGATGGGAGGAATGACATGACATGAGCTCTGCAATGGATTTGCACTTGAACATATGTTGGATGTGAGGGATTATGGGAAAATGTTGTGGAACCTTATGAGACAGATCCAAATTTTTGAGATCTGCTCTATACCTTGCCTCACTACAAGTGGGACACTCTCGAGCCTCCTTATGAGCTCCATGAAACATAATGCAATCATTAATGCATGCATGGATGCACTTGTAATAAAACCCTCCAAGAGATGTCACATAGTGCCTCTCCATATCTCTTCTAAGGTCGGTAATTTATTCTCCCTTGCAAGAATGTTAGAAAATAGCATGCACGTGAAGACCATAATTGAGAGAAAGTATTCTAATTGATCCATTAGCATAATTCACCATGTTTGCAAAACAAAAAGCTTACTTGAGTAATTAAAACTTGCATTTCTCCATCCATAAATGGTTTTCAAGTTTAGTAATTGTTAACCCTGTGGCAACAAGGGATAGAAGTGCCGTCTAGGACAACAACGATGAGAGCATTGTGTGTGTAGAGTAGCGGCAAAGCCCTGCTTGTAATATCTTGAGCGTGAAAGATGGTATGATGAATCTTAAAGGATGAGGATAGCCAAAATCATCTCTAGAAAAGATCCAATCATACTTGCAAAATCAAGATCTAGAGAGAGAGAAACTAAATTTAGATAGAGAAAGACTAAAAGACTACACTTTTTGAGGTCCCCCCACTTTGGGTAGAGACCCAAAAGGTCCCCCCACTTTGTTTGGAGACCCAAACGGTCCCCCCACTTTGTGTAGAGACTCAAAGGTTCCCCCTCGTTGTGTAGAGACCCAAAAGGTTCCCCCACTTTGTGTAGAGATGAGGTAGAGACCCAAAAGGTTCCCCCCAAAATGAAGGGAGTCTTGTCCAAAAGGTTTCCTACAAAAGAGGTCCCACCACAGAGGTACGTACAAATTGTGTAGAGACCAACATGTATAAATATCTCTCAATGGAATGAAGCTTGGACTCTTTGGGGTTCAGTGTTCAAGCTCACTATTGTGTTCATGTGATTGATCTCCATTGCATCCATGCTCTCTTACACTATTGTGTTTTAGCATGCCCTTACCCTTGCACTCCCGGTCCTTGTACTCCCTCCTCCTCCTCCCTCCTCCTCCATCTCCTCCCTCCTCCTCCTCCCTCCTTCTCCACGATCTCCTTCTCCACCATCTCCTCCTCCCTCCTTATCCCTCTTGCTCCACCCACCTTCTCCATTCTCCTTCCTCCTCCTCCACCCTCCTCCTCCCTCCTCCCTCTTTCTCCCTCTTCCTCCACCCTCCTCCTCCTCTGGACACCCTTCTCCCTTCTCCTCCACCGTACTCCTCCTCGCTCCTCCCTCCTCCTCCTCCTCCTCCTTCCTCACCTCCTTCCTCCTCCCTACTCCTCCCTCCTCCTCCTCCCTCCTCTCTCCTCACTCCTCCTTCTCCTTCCTTCTCCCTCCTCCTCAACCCTTACCCCTCCCAATGGGAAGGAGACTAGCTCTCCACTCCTCAACCTTGGACGACTCCTAAATCTTGCAACCCCCCTCTGAGTCTTGGAACTCCTAGCTAGATAGCTCTCTCAAACCTATCCCCTTTCTAAACCATGAAATCCCCTTCTAAACCCTTGGAGGTGAGAGTCTTCATCAATCGTTATGATCAAACCCTCTTTCTCACTCACATGCACGTGAGCCTCCACTCCAAGGTACTCCTTGTGAGAGCAATGCAAGGCAAGAGCCATCTGCATGTGTCACTCAAGCGGCCTCTGGATTTTTGCAATGTGTTTCCATGAGAGGAAGAGGGAGGGGGAGAGGGGAGAAGAGAGGGGAGAAGGGAGGAGGAAGGAGAAGGGAAGAGGAGAGTGAAGGGGGATGGCATGGCAAACACAAGGGCACTACAATGGAAACAAGGGAACTTGTATTCAAACTTGTGCAAACAATAATGAAGACCAAAGTCAACCTTTTGGCCTTTTATACATGTCACCTTTTGAACGGAGGGCCAACCTTTTTCCTTTTACCACTCTCCCTCTCTTTAAATGAAAGGCTCTTGGGCACATAGGGTGCCAAGGCATATTGCTATTCTTTCCATCTCTCCCTACTAGCAGAAATAGTGCTTGTGTTAATCATATTAGAGTGCTTGGGACAAACCTGGAATTAGGAGGTGTTCCTAACTGGCTCCCAAATAGCGCTTGTGTCAGCCTCGTGCCTCAAAGCTTTAGGCTATTTAGGGATTAAACTCCACGAGCGCCTCCAAGCCTTAAGCCATTTGTGGTTCAAACCCCATGTAGAAGGCTAAAAACCTAGAGTGGCAAGGCTTAACTTCCATGAGACACTTAACCGGAACTTGCAGCTGGAACCTACAACCTGTCAGTTGGAACCTACAATCTGTAAGCGGGAACATACAAATTGTGCACATTGCCTACAATCCTCCTACAATCTTTGGCCTTGGGGTATTTGGGGCTCAAACTCCCTGAGCTTGTACTATTTTCCTTTCATGGTTGTAAGCATTGAAGTAAATCATGAAGCCTAATCACCTCTAATCATTGATTACCCTGCATTCAATGACTATACTTTGTGGATGTTAACATGCCCCCCTTCATGTTGCTGATCCGCCAGCCATGCTGGAGGAGGTGTGTGGTGAGGACTGCATAGCGGTCCAGCTATCGTGGAGTGAACGGAGCGAGGTATGAACGATACTTTCAAAAATGGGTGGTGTACATATCCTCATACATGCAGATGTGGTGTCCATGGAGATTGCGGACGCAGAGGTAGAGGTGAAGGTCCTGAAATTGCGTAGAACCGATGTTGGAATTGAAGACAATCTGTTGGGTTAGATTATGGAGGCTGTCGTCAATGGGGCAATTGTGGGTGGGGAGATCATGGAGGAGTAAGAGAAGGAGGCAGTTGACATGGACCACTACTATGACAATGGGATCAAGTAACGAGCCACGCACGTCATTGAATGATTGGACGCAGAAGCCAAATTCCTCGTGCATCATCTCCTTGTAGAAGTTGTACTTCGAAAAATTGTACAACATATTAGGGTTCTTTTGTTGGAGATCTTTGAATTCAACCCAACTCCATCGCCATTCCATTGGCATATACAGGGGTTGGATTTGGCGATCGGCATGTGCACTGCAGTAGTATCACCAAAACTTCTCTAGATTTAAGAAGGAAAGGTGCCAACGTGGTTGTAGACTAGCATCTGCATCGGTCATTGGACTAGAGCATCGGGGGTAAGGTTGTATACTTCTCTTGTGCACTTTGGATGCGCACGTCATGACAAGGAACTTCTAGTCGTTCACTATATAGGAAAAACCACTACTACACACGCATCCTATTGCGATGTTTACGTACCGACGATTAGCGCCCGCTTAGCGTTAATCGTCGGTATAAAAATCGGGTGTTGTAAATCGTCGCTATATAGCGACTTTTACTAAGCATCGCTATATAGCGACGTTAGTAAAAGTTGCTATATAGCGACTTTTAAAGGTCGCTATATAGCGACACTGAGACAATATATTATAGCGACGTTGGTTTTTTTTTTTTTTTTAGCCTTAAAATTTATTTTCTTCCAATGACAAAATTTTTTAAATTTTCATACATGTTTGAGCTCATAGAGAATTAAAAAATGAGAGCATGTACATCAAGCCTTTGAAGCTCATATATTCATGTCCAAGTTTGAGATGAGAAAAATCAAATTAAATAAGAGCATTTACATCAACTGTTTCATCTTGAGCCAAGTCTAAGGCGCCAAGCAAGTCTATCTCCAACTCTATACCGAGTTGATCTCCTATATCATCATCGTACTCTAGCATCGTACGTTCACCTAAAAGTATTTGATCATCTTCTTCAATTAAGCTTAAGTGTGGTGATTGATCTTGACGATTGTTGTCTTCCTCGTCAATATCATGATCTCCATCCTCCTCCCGTGCGATGTCATTATGCGCATCTTCCTCTTGCCTCATATGGTGATCTACATCTTCTTCGCTAGATTCATCTTGGATCCGGCATTGGTAGTGGCATCTCCATATCCACATCTCGATCTTCAAAAATCTGCTTACTTCGTGGTGCAACTTGGATCACGTACCACCATCTTGGATCAGAACGATCCGGATGAAAAACCACCTATATTGAAGATGAAAAATCACGTGCCAAATGTCGCCAATTATATATATATCAATGGACTTAAAAAACGAAAGCTTCGACTAATTAAATCATTAGTATGCACCTGCTCACAATGCTCGGGAAGAACAAAAGTATCACTTTCATCGGTCTAATGTTTGGTGGAGTTTATTGCAAAGAGACTGCTACCATCTTTTCTCACAATTGCATGGGGACCGTTGTAAGTAGCTCTAAACCATTTTACATCAAGAATGAAAATAGTAAATCGTCTGAAATCAATTTCATAGATGTCGCGTATGGTTCCACAATAATCCAACTGTGAGGAGAGAAGATTGGTATCTGAAGCACTTGCTCGGCTATCTTGTGCGAAGTTAGCCATGACTCCACAATCATACGTGACTCTCTTTGAATCGATGCGTTCTACGCGAAAATGTCGTCCATATGACCATAATGCACTGTACTTTTTGTACTATAAAAGAGCATCATTAAAACAATGAAGATGCACCTATTTTATAGCATATATTGCCACAAATAATTACTTAATTACATCAAGAGATAAGAAACTTACATGCACCATACATCCAGATGATAACTTCCGCTCGCGCTCGTTTATTGTCTCTCCATCACGTTCGGCTTTACGTATAGCTAGTTGTAGCCAATCAAGTGACATGTGACTAGGGAGAAGAGCCAGATCTCGTGGATATGGTTGTGATCGCCTGTACATTACTCTGAATCTCGTCCTTGCATTTATTCTTTCTGCTTTGGCCACTTCATATCTCTCAATCCACTTCTGCATCTCAGGGCTATTGAGGATACAAAACTTATTGAATTTCTCCATTTGCTCTTCGCTCATCTTTCTTTCAATCCCTTTTCCTTGGGGGACCTCGCCAATGATGCGATCATCATCCTTGTTGTGCCAAGCTTGCAGCATATCAGGATCCGTGGATGTAAGAAACTCTGTGATATATACTAATGACTCTTGCACAAACCATCCCTCTGCCATGCTTGCTTCTGGTCTTGCTCTTTGTCTTACAAACCCCTTTAAAGTTTTCATAAACCGCTCGAGAAAAAACATCCATCGATTATGAACGGTACCTGCTATAGCCACCTCATCAACTATGTGCACAAGCAAGTGGACTTGAGTTGTCATAATGCTTGAGGGAAAGTGCTTCTCAAGCAAGCATACGGCTTTGATGGATTCCACCCTAGCCTTCTCGATGCTCGATATAGAGATCTCTTTTTGAGATATCCACCTATTTCACATGTCCATGCATATGTAAGATATTTGAGATATCCACCTATTTCACATGTCCATGAAGAAAATACATAATGCGAATTGATAGTAAGCATACCTCACAATACCACAGATCTTGAATATAGCATTTCTAACATCTTCTTGTAAGCACCCTTTTATTGTAATTGGAAGGATGAACTATCAAAGCAACAATGAAATCATGTCAACAATATAACATAATAATAATTACGCTAATGCATCACTATTATCGGTACACTAATTCTACTTAGAATACCTGTAAGACCTTGTGCCAATCATGGGACTTGAGGCCACTAAGCTTATTGTCCTTTGAAAATGCTCCTTTCAAGCAACGCATGTACCCTGTCGGTGTTTGAAAAGAGGCAATGTCTGCCTTGATCGCTGCCTCCTCCCTCGTAGAGAGGATCCACGTTGCTTTCGGGAGGACAACTTTTCCTGAAGCATGCACTTGGGGCCACAAACGAGACATCCTATTCATAGCACGCAAGTCTTCTCGCACTCCTCTCGAGTCCTTGGAACCAACCAAGTGTGCCCAAATGGTAGCCCCCACATTCTTAAAGATATGCATGGGATCCAAGAGATGATTGATTTGTAACTAACCCCAATAAGGAAGCTCGTGAAAGATCGATAGCCTCTTCATACTAGGAGGAGGTTCCTCTCCATTCTCCCTCCAAGCTTGAATCCAATCACTTGCTTTCAAATATGATGGTGGTGGATCAAGCTGACCTCCACGTGCGAGATGGTCGAGCGGAAGGTATCGAGCATGACCTTCATAAACATTTTTCCTCATGTGTTTGGAGTAGCGTGCAAGCGATTTCAGAGCGGGTCCACAAACAGGACAAGCATGGTACCCACTTGTAACAAGTCCTGCACGCGTGCATGAATATGTTAGTACAAGACATGCGTGCAAAAGAGAGTAAAAAAAGCATAATCCCTCATTGTACATGTAAAGACATAACCACGTACCTGCGCACTCTCCATATCCTGGGTAGTCATGCATGGTCCACATCAAGATACCCCTGACTAAAATATCATTGGTATGCCTAGGAGCTCTAGAAATATCAAAGACCTGCACTTCTCTCCATAATATCTGTAACTCCTCTATCAAAGGTGCCATGTACACATCCATGTTTTTTGCCTTGTACTTTCCTGGCACAAGTAGTGCAAGCATGAGGTGTCCCGTTTTTATTGTTAGCCATGGTGGGATATTGTAATTCACCACGACTATGGGCCATGTCGACCAAGATGTCGAGCGTAACTCGAAAGGATTCATGCCGTCCATGGCTAGCCCAAGATGTAAGTTGCGTGGCTCTCTCGCAAAGTCCGGCCACTGATTATCTATGTGCTTCCAAGCCGCACAATCTGCGGGAATCCTCAATGTGTGATCAGTGGACCGATGAGATGCATGCCATGTCATCAACTCCGCTATGGATTTGCGTCGAAACATGTGTTGTATTCTTGCAATGATGGGAAAGTGTCTTAAGACCTTTACCGGTATCCTTTCACCCTGCAAGTCATCTCTATATCGTTGTTCCCCACACTTTGGACAACTAGCCAAATCTCCATGCTCACGACGAAAGAGAATACAATCATTACGGCAAGCATGGATGGTATCATAATCCATACCCACCATTGTTAGCATCTTTTTCGCTTCATCTCTTGATGCGGGCATGGTATTTGGTGCAGGCAATATCTTTTGGAGCAACCTATGACAAAGACACTATCCAAATGATGATTCTCAAAACAAACAATATACAAATAATGAGTCAATCAAATTAATGCAAGGGCTAACCTCATTAAGGCCGAGACACTTGTATCCGACCACCCATACTGTACTTGTAGATTCAAGATTGAGAGACAAGCACGTAGTTTAGACATCCTGGCACCCTCGTACAATTGTGTTGATTGCAACTCTCGCATTTTCACCTCAGACTTTGACATCACATGTACGTGGGATGTAGTGCCCCTAAAAATGGAATCCATCATGTCGACCATACCCTCGTCGTCATCCGGGAGACTATAGTCTTGTTGAAAGTGAGAAGGTATATGTGTACGCTCTTCACCCTCGTCATCTTGTCATAAGCTCATTCGTGTAAATAGAAGATCTTCTAATTCCGGGTATACAATAAGATTGCGAACTTAAATAGCTTTGACTTACCGATGATCCATCAACATGTGCAACACCAATGGGGGGTACTGGTTCCGGCTCCTCCCCATACATCCGCAAGTGGCGCATGATAATACAACGTTGATGTCGTACTTCTCGCTTGCAATGAGTGCAATGACAATATAACCTCTCCGTAAGCCACTTCGTGCTCCCGGGCATTGGCGCATCATCGGATGAGCTTCCACTCGTCCCTTCCATCTACACTTATAAAACCAAAACATAAGCATGAAGAGGAGATGTACACAATTATGAGCATAGCATGTTTAATTTGAGCTTCTCTTGAGGCTATATAAAAAGAATGACATCGCTATATAGTAAGGATTGAAACAAAAAATCCTATATAGTAAGGCTATGTAGTAAGAGGAGATATTGACAATTATAGGCATAGCATGTTTGAGCTTCACAAGAGGCCACACCAAAAAATAAACAGTAAGCGTCGCTATATAGCGACGCTCTATTCCGTCGCTATATAGCGACGTTTTTAATTTAAAACGTCGCTATATAGCGACGCTTTAAATTAAAAACGTCGTTATATAGCGACGAATAAGCATTGCTATATAGCGACGCTGTGGGTTAAAACCCGAAAAGCCAAAACCCGCGGCGTTTTGCTCAAAGCTTTCCTAATCTCTCAAGTAAGCAACCCAAAATCTCCTCCCACCTATTTTCACTGACCTCCCATCTATTCCAAGCAACCTCCTACTCTATTTCCCACTCCTCACCCTTCTCCTACCTCTTGTGCGCCCTCTCTCTCCTTTTTCCCTCTTTGGTTTCCAGAAAGAAAGTTCTTCAAAAGGTGAGTTTCTTCCAACAATGTAGGTTGTTTGTTTGTTAGCTTTGGTTTTGTGAGTGTTTCTACTTGTATTGCTAAAGTTTTAAACTAGTTTTCATGCTTGATTAGAAAGGATTGAAACAAAAAACGAAATTTCAAGAAAGAAAGAAAGAAACTCACCTCTTCTTCCTGTATTTCTCTTCCTTCTCTTCCTTCTCTTCTCCTCAATCTCCTCCTTTCCTTGTCTCCTCAATCTTCTCTTTCCTTGTCTCCTTTCAAGAAGTTGCTTTTGTGATCTCCTCTTTCCACTAACATCTTATTTGAAAAAATGGGTTGTTTTCTCTCTTTTGTAGGGCCAGTCCACTACACCGAGCGGGACATACTCTCTCTTTTGTGGGCCCAGTCCACTACACCAAGCGGGACATACTTTTACATGTAAGTGCTTCCTCTTCTTTCCATTTAAGCTTTTTGTTATTTGCAAAGAGACCGCTACCATCTTTTCTCACAGTCGCATGGGGACCGTTGTAAGTAGCTCTAATCCATTTTACATCAAGAATGAAAATAGTAAATCGTCTGAAATCAATTTCATAGATGTCGCGTATGGTTCCACAATAATCCAACTGTGAGGAGAGAAGATTGGTATCTGAAGCACTTGCTCGTCTATCTTGTGCGAAGTTAGCCATGACTCCACAATCATACGTGACTCTCTTTGAATCGATGCGTTCTACGCGAAAATGTCGTCCATATGACCATAATGCACTGTACTTTTTGTACTATAAAAGAGCATCATTAAAACAATGAAGATGCACCTATTTTATAGCATATATTGCCACAAATAATTACTTAATTACATCAAGAGATAAGAAAAATACATTCACCATACATCCAGATGATAACTCCCGCTCGCGCTCGTTTATTGTCTCTCCATCACGTTCGGCTTTACGTATAGCTAGTTGTAGCCAATCAAGTGACATGTGACTAGGGAGAAGAGCCAGATCTCGTGGATATGGTTGTGATCGCCTGTACATTACTCTGAATCTCGTCCTTGCATTTATTCTTTCTGCTTTGGCCACTTCATATCTCTCAATCCACTTCTGCATCTCAGGGCTATTGAGGATACAAAACTTATTGAATTTCTCCATTTGCTCTTCGCTCATCTTTCTTTCAATCCCTTTTCCTTAGGGGACCTCGCCAATGATGCGATCATCATCCTTGTTGTGCCAAGCTTGCAGCATATCAGGATCCGTGGATGCAAGAAACTCTGTGATATATACTAATGACTCTTGCACAAGCCATCCCTCTGCCATGCTTGCTTCTGGTCTTGCTCTTTGTCTTACAAACCCCTTTAAAGTTTTCATAAACCGCTCGAGAAAAAACATCCATCGATTATGAACGGTACCTGCTATAGCCACCTCATCAACTATGTGCACAAGCAAGTGGACTTGAGTTGTCATAATGCTTGAGGGAAAGTGCTTCTCAAGCAAGCATACGGCTTTGATGGATTCCACCCTAGCCTTCTCGATGCTTGATATAGAGATCTCTTTTTGAGATATCCACCTATTTCACATGTCCATGCATATGTAAGATATTTGAGATATCCACCTATTTCACATGTCCATGAAGAAAATACATAATGCGAATTGATAGTAAGCATACCTCACAATACCACAGATCTTGAATATAGCATTTCTAACATCTTCTTGTAAGCACCCTTTTATTGTAATTGGAAGGATGAACTATCAAAGCAACAATGAAATCATGTCAACAATATAACATAATAATAATTACGCTAATGCATCACTATTATCGGTACACTAATTCTACTTAGAATACCTGTAAGACCTTGTGCCAATCATGGGACTTGAGGCCACTAAGCTTATTTTCCTTTGAAAATGCTCCTTTCAAGCAACGCATGTACCCTGTCGGTGTTTGAAAAGAGGCAATGTCTGCCTTGATCGCTGCCTCCTCCCTCGTAGAGAGGATCCACGTTGCTTTCGGGAGGACAACTTTTCCTGAAGCATGCACTTGGGGCCACAAACGAGACATCCTATTCATAGCACGCAAGTCTTCTCGCACTCCTCTCGAGTCCTTGGAACCAACCAAGTGTGCCCAAATGGTAGCCCCCACATTCTTAAAGATATGCATGGGATCCAAGAGATGATTGATTTGTAACTAACCCCAATAAGGAAGCTCGTGAAAGATCGATAGCCTCTTCATACTAGGAGGAGGTTCCTCTCCATTCTCCCTCCAAGCTTGAATCCAATCACTTGCTTTCAAATATGATGGTGGTGGATCAAGCTGACCTCCACGTGCGAGATGGTCGAGCGGAAGGTATCGAGCATGACCTTCATAAACATTTTTCCTCATGTGTTTGGAGTAGCGTGCAAGCGATTTCAGAGCGGGTCCACAAACAGGACAAGCATGGTACCCACTTGTAACAAGTCCTGCACGCGTGCATGAATATGTTAGTACAAGACATGCGTGCAAAAGAGAGTAAAAAAAGGATAATCCCTCATTGTACATGTAAAGACATAACCACGTACCTGCGCACTCTCCATATCCTGGGTAGTCATGCATGGTCCACATCAAGATACCCTTGACTAAAATATCATTGGTATGCCTAGGAGCTCTAGAAATATCAAAGACCTGCACTTCTCTCCATAATATCTGTAACTC